>NW_026896850.1:0-256733 GCF_033153095.1 Gastrolobium bilobum | reverse complement strand
ATCATCAATCAATTAATCATAATTTATCATTAATATATATATATATATATATATATATATATATATATATATATATATATATATATTATCACATAAATCAAATAATATTACTATTATTATCTTACCTCTTATTATTTTAACTATTATTAACTCATTAATTAAAGATATTAAATACCAATATTATTAATTACAAAAATACTAAATATCATTATTATCCAAAAAATATTTATTATTATTATTATTTTATTAAAAGAAAATATAGGGTATTACATTCTACCCTTCTTAAAAGAAGTTTCGTCCTCGAAACTTAGAAGTTTGAGCTCCTCAAATTAACTTAAAGGCATAAGGTTAAAGTTAATAAAAATATGGGGGTATTACATTCTACCTTCCTTAAAAGAAGTTTTGTCCTCGAAACTTAATTAATTAATTTTTTTTTGAAACCCCTTTAAAAAAATGTAAGCAAACATCAAAGAGTCATGCATAACCCGGCAAACAAGACAACATAGAATACAATAAATTTAAAGCACTGCAAATTAATGACTTGTTAACTTTAACCAAGCTAGAAAAAAAAGTTTGGCGCTGAGTTAGTGGGGTTGGATACGTGTTCGATTACCGCTGAATGCATTCTTGGGGAGGGGGCTGAACCTTTAGTCATCACTGTTCCCCCGCACTCCGGATTAGTCCCATAGCCGGCTCAAAGAGTCGAAGCTCGTGGGGATACCGGAGGGAGCCAACTCGTCTCAAAAAGAGATAATTAGGGTTGGGTAACTCCAAAAAAAGCTAGAAAAAAAGTTTCGAAACTGAATATCTTGTTTAAACAAATAGAAATTTTTATTACATATATTATCTTTCATTTGCTAGAAAAACTTTAATTATTTCAAGAACAACTCTAAAAGAAAGCTAATTACTTTTATTAAAATAAGAACGAGTTACAAAAGATAGCGTATATAAAAAAAAATGTTAAAGAATATTATCAATAATAATTTTAAATCACAAAATAATTCCAAACATATAATCATCGAAATTTCAAAGAAATAAATCATATTTAAAGGACAAGAAAAATAACCCTTCACTACCCATCTCTCGATTTATTTATTTACATTATGTCCTATTATTTTATTTCCTAATTTTTTTTTTTTTTATTTAACTCAGGGATCTTTGATCCCTCGAGTCAATATCAAAAGCAAACCCCAGCCGCAACCAGGGGCTCTGATACCATTTTGTAACACCCCAAATTTCTAACAATTTATGAAACAATCTTATAATAAATAAATTGTCAAAATTCATTTTTTTTTTCACAATTATAATAATAGAAATATTGCGGAAGCTAATCAAAATCTAATTTGGGGAATGTTACCGCCGCACCTGTACAATGAACAGGTGCAAGGCTAAATTTATTACATTAAAATAAAACCAAAGACTAAAGTTTAAATAAAGGAAATATGTCTTATGCATTTATTTAAATCTCATAAATTTCTAAACTTAGAAACTAGCTTGAAATACTCGAGTCGTGATCCTCACTGTCCACAGCTAGCCCCATCCTTTGCAACATGCTTCACTGAAAATCTGCTCCCCCGCAGCCGCAGGATCATTGCAGTCAAACAAACACAAAAGTCAGCAAAGCTGGTAATCCTAATCAAAATACAATTAATATGAGTAATAACAAATTAAATCAAATGTCAAATAGTGTTCAAATCAATTCCACATTAATCAAATCAAATATCAATATAATAATCAAAATTCCATTATATAATATTTATCTTTATTAAGTTCATTTAATGTATTTGGTAATTATCAACTAATATATTTAGCACAACATTAGTCATAATATGATAATATTCACAACTCAATGACATTCTTCATAATCAAATCAAATAACAAATTTCATTATTAATAATGTTTAAGTTCGTTATATTTAGTGGGAAGAGAACCATGGTAGACCCGGGAAACCCTGCCAGTCTACCCTGTGACCCGGGAAACCCTGCCAGTCACAAACAAATCATATTGGCCATAATCAATTCACATCTTCCTAGTGTGCACACCTCTTCCCAAAGTTGCTACTAGTATCCCGGGAAACCCTGCCAGACACCACTTTGGAAAGAACGGATATAATCTTTTTCACATCAGTTTCACATCGGAGGCATAAAGCCCAAAAGTTGTGTTCATCACCTTGGGAGGTACCATCCCAAAGCTATCTTCCCACCATTAATTTATTACAAACACACACAATCAGGAAAGATTCAATCATAATTATTTATTCTTTAAGTATTATCATCTCTAAATGAGTTACTCAACGGCATTATAATTTTCCAAAGTATCATAATTCAAACAACTATTATCATAAATTCTCGAATTTATATAATAATTCAAATCTTCAGCATCTATCATAGTAAAATCCAAATCTGATCATCATAATAACTTTCCAATTTATTCAAGGATATGATAATTCAAATCTTCAACAGTCATCACAGTAAAATCCAAATCTGATCATTATCATAACTTTCCAATTTATTCAAGGATATGATAATTCAAATCTTCAACAGTCATCACAGTAAAATCCAAATCTGATCATTATCATAACTTTCCAATTTATTCAAGGATATAATAATTCAAATCTTCAACATTCATCATAGAAAAATCTAAATCCAATCATCGTCATTCAAATAATCCCATCACATCAATTATCATAGTTATTAATAATATAAATATTTAAATTCAATCATTAAAACACATATTTGGAAAGTTTTTCTTAAAGAGTAGTATAATTCCATAATTTTCATAATTATTCAATAAGATCCATATATTGCACATGAATTAAAAGTTTATATCATATATTGCACATAATCATAATTTCTGAAATAATAAAAAAATTTCCAAAAATATTCTAATTATCATATGTAGTAATTTAAATTTAAAAAAAAACAAATACCTATATATATAGAAATGTTCATACCAAACTATTAAGAACATCTACGGATTACATATAAGGATTATGCCCAAATTTCATATAATAGAGATAACCTAAACACCTAAGGATTCAGATTACATCCAAGTTTTATATAAAAGAAATAACCTACGAATAGGATTACATATACCGAAATTCATATCAATATAATCTATGACTCTCTAGGGATAAGGATTACTATTAATAAACTTCAAACAAAATTATAACCTAAGGATTAGGATTACACATATCAAACATATAACTACCTAAAGATTAGGATTACACATAATAAAAATTTCATACACAACGAATCTACAACCACCTAGAGATTAGGATTACCTGGTCTCCGCGCTAACTTCTAGAAGAAAAGAGTAATTTGGGGTAGAGAACCGGTTGATAAAAAAAAATATAAAGATTGAAAATAATTAAAATAAGCTTTTTGAAGAGAGAGAGTAGTAGAGGAGAGTGAATTGGTTTGGTTAAGCTATGTCTCTATTTATAGTTGAAGTTTAGGGCTTATACATTACTGACTCAATGCTGACTCATCATATCTAAACAATATATGTTTGTTGACTCATTATATCTAAACAATTTATGTTTATTGACTCATCATATCTAAACAATATATGTTTGTTGACTCATCATATCTAAACAATTTATGTTTGTTGACTCATCATATCTAAACAATTTACTAATCAATCATTACTAATCAAACATAAATACATAAATCATCAATCAATTAATCATAATTTATCATCTAATATATATATATATATATATATATATATATATATATATATATATATATATTATCACATAAATCAAATAATATTACTATTATTATCTTACCTCTTATTATTTTAACTATTATTAACTCATTAATTAAAGATATTAAATACCAATATTATTAATTACAAAAATACTAAATATCATTATTATCCAAAAAATATTTATTATTATTATTATTTTATTAAAAGAAAATATAGGGTATTACAGTCTAAGTCAAAGCCTAAGATAGATTAACCTATTTAGATCGCTACTTATATCCTCTGCCGATGTACAACAGAGCTTTAGTTTGAAGAGAGAAACAAACCTAGGTGGTTTTTCCGCTACCGGTCTCGCCAATGAGAATCAGAGTTTCGTTGTCCTTCAAAACCTGCAAGAACTCCTCTTTCTGGTGCCAAACGGGAAGCGTCTTCCTCTTCTCCAAAATCTCAAAATATCTCTGCGAGTAAGGTTTTTCGTTCCATCGGTTAATGAGGCTGTTACCGACGGCACCGCCGTTTGATTTGACCATCTTAGCGGCAGCATCGTCAACCACATCAAACAAGCTCGCTCACCTTCCTCTTCCTCTCCATACCCATCAAAACCCTAATCTTAATTAACCACCCAGAACCACCGCTACACACCCAATGTGGAATAATAAATACGAATATCCTTTCACAAACTCCGTAATAATTAATTGGGAACTGAATCGAAGCCCCTAGAAACGGGTTAACCCGCGATACATAAAGACCAAGGCTAGGGCTAAAAAACGATGAAGAAGAGCATGAATGTTTGTTTTTGTCGTTGTTGTTTGTGTTTTTTCATTTGGGCCTATCATATTTCGACCCAAATTGCACTTAACGAGTTGGGCTTATGCTCAATCAGGCTTGCCTTATGGTTCTGTACATTGTTCAGCCCATTAACCTTTCAATGTCGATAATGTTACTTTTCTAATATATATATATATATATATATATATATATTCGTGTCAAGCGGTTTGATTAATGACCTAGTATCCTGACCTGATCGATACCGGTTCAGGCTTAATAGCATTGGTTTAGGTCCTTGACACTCATCGCTAGCGTCGAAGTTCTATTACGTCGAGTATTTATTGAATTATTATAACGATTTAGAGTTTTTCATGCTATAGAAGATAATTTTATCTCTTACACGTATATAAAAATATGTGAAATATATATTTTTCTTTCCCTTTATTTTCGTCACATTGCCTTACATAGATCTCATATATTTTTATTTATGCATAAAAGATAATTTTCTTTCTTACAATATAAATTGTATTAATCCCTTATTATAATTTGGTTTTAGTTTCACAAACCTGTGACCTACACGCGCTTTGGCCAACTAATTCCCATTTGAGAAAATGAAAACATTGGTACGTTGCCTGCTAGGTGATTGGCCCTGCTACGGGCTAGTACTATTACCATCGTCTGCAATGATAAACATTTGGACCATTAAAGTGGTCCTAAATTTTATCCAAGGGTACAAATTTGTAAACTATAATAATCGTTTATAATGTCTACATCTTATGAAAATAAATGAGGGAATGCTTAAATTGTAAGTGGCTTAAAGGTCACGAAGAGGAAAATTATAAACCATTTAATTAATTATACAATTTGATACATTATTTGTTAATTCTTATGATTCTTATTTATTTATTTTATGTAGGATTAACACTTCAATGAGGAGATATCGGCACCGTCAATATTTTAAGAGCTTTTCTAAAAGATTATGTAAAAAAGAGTTACTTTCTAAAACAAATTAATGTGGTTTACAATTTTTACATATTTTTAATTAAAAATTCAAAGGTTTTCAACCGTAGGATTGCAAATCATGACATGGCTGGCATACAGATCAAATCTCATCACATCATTATCATTATACCCACATACCTTCATACATAAGGAACACAAACTTTCCGCAAGGCATGTATTATATAATTTATGATTCTCGGGATATCATCATAACATAACAAAACCAAGACAATAAGAAAAAAAAACCAACAAAATTACGGATCAAGTATTTGTCATTTAATATGATATAATTTTATTTTATTTTAAATAAAATAATATTATTTTGATATATAATTGATATTTTTTATCTTCTTTCTCCTTTATTTTCTCGCTCTTCCTAATTTTATGTATAAGAGAGAATATAAAAAATCACAAATTATATATCAAAATAACGTTATTTTATTTAAAACGATATAAATTTATGTAATTTAAAATTTGAAAAAGAAAAATTTACCTTAAAGAGAGTGAGAAGTAGAATATATTTGTTCAATTCAATCATAATGTTGTTATGTCAACCAGATTCCGGTAATCTCCACTGTCCGTACCCTTCTAACCTTTCATATATAAAATCTCTCAACTCCAACCCTTTCTTATATGCCAATAAGCCTATATTGCTATGTGATACCATTTTTATGTAGCACCTAACTCAAGAAGCAAAGCTCAAAGATACAAACAAATCAGCAATTTCAGAAGAATAAACACAGCCTTGCCATGGCTGAAGAGTTTCAAGATAGGATTTGTGGTGAAAACTGGTGGAATATTGAGTCAACAAGAAGCTGTTCCGTGGCAGCTAACGATGTAGTAGACTATAGCACTTGGCAAACAGATATCATGGATTTGAAGGCAACGAGGTCTTCTGCTGAAGACACTAATAATTTGGTTTCTGATAGTTACATGGGTTTTGTTGATGCACAGAAGCCACACAAGAGTGAATCAGCCAGCGGAAGTGGTAGCATATTGATAGATTCCACCTTACAAATGATGGGTTTTGGCCTTTCATCTTCAACTACAACGAATTTGAATCGGCCTCTGTTGTAAGTTTTTTCAGATATGGGTATAATAAATATTTATTGTTTGCTAATATTTAATTTCTTGTGAGAAATTTCAATTTCATATGTAATATGTGTGAGCAGATGGTCTATATATAGTATGGTCCAAAGTTTCCTAGAGGGAAAAGAAGTTTCGTTTTTCTTAACTTTTTCTCATTGATTTCGTTTAAAAAAGGGAACTTCATCTTATCAAAGCATTTATGGGGTATACTAGTTCTTCACTGTTTATTCACCTTTTGGATTCTCCTTACATATATGTCCTTGTATTTTTCTCTTTTTTTCTTTTTTTTTTTGCTATAGTCGTTGCAATAATGGAAGGCCAGAGAGCAATTTCCATTCCATGCTTCAAGAAGAAACGGATATTAATTCTTCCAATTCACAAATTCAAAGGGATTGGAGTACTCCAAAGAGCTTCTCCTCTGGTAATGGAAGCCAAGTTTCCACCATTGACACTTCCAAGCCAATGAACCAAGAATTTTCCTTTGGGTTATCAGATCGAGATTTCCCAATTGGATTAGCCTCATATGGTTGCCCTTCAACGTTGAAACAAAGCTTACATGATCCTGATCCTCAACCTCATCCACAACCACAACACTCGCTTTTCACCAACCGTTCCATGTCCTATTCATCTAAAGCAAATTATGGGACACCCTCCAATGAACTATTGCCAATATGGTCTAAAGTCTCTTCCTTTTTGAAGCCTTTACCAATGGCAAAGCAGCATCCTATTGGATTGCACTTTTCCAACAATACCCCTTTCTGGAATCCTTCAGCCGAGGCACTTACCGACATAAGAGCAGGTGCTTTTGCTCCATCACAATCACAATATCAAACACCAACTTTTGAAGAGAAACCCAATTGCTCAAGTACTCTATTAAACAAGGTAATTAAGTTAATAGTTTTTCGAGTTAATAAAAATCTTTGTCTAACCAGCTTTAGGGTTTCCTAGTGGACTATTATTGATATAAATTGAAGTGCAGCTCAAGAGTGAAGAAAAAATGGACTTGGTATCAA
This sequence comes from Gastrolobium bilobum, assembly GCF_033153095.1. NCBI lineage: Eukaryota > Viridiplantae > Streptophyta > Magnoliopsida > Fabales > Fabaceae > Gastrolobium > Gastrolobium bilobum. The sequence goes on along the minus strand of NW_026896850.1, from coordinate 249,150 downwards.
TGGTGAAGAAAAGTGTTTGTGAACCTGAATCAAAAAGGCCAAGAATGGAAACTCCATCCCCATTGCCAACTTTCAAGGTTTTGTACTGTTTTGCATATTTTTATGTCAAACCCTTTTAACTTTCTCAAAATTGTTCAACCTTCATAATAATTACATTTTCTTTTTTATACAAGTTGAAATTGAACGCATAACTTAATACAAATTACCTAAATCTCTCGTCATTAAACTAATCATAAACGCTTCATAATAATTGTAAAGAACTTTGGGAGTGCCCAAGGTCTTATAAACTCCACATTAGTTGCACATACAACCAATGTGGGACTATATATCTTAAGAATAATTACACTTTAGATTTAAATAAAGTTGATATGTATGGACAGGTTCGGAAAGAGAAGCTAGGGGACCGTGTCACTGCTCTTCAGCAATTGGTATCACCTTTCGGAAAGGTGAAAATTTTCGCATGTCTCTTTCACTTTTTTTTTTTTTTTTTCAAAGCTTCTATATGACTATGATAGAATTGAAACCTTTACTTTCTTAGACGTTGAAAGGTAAAAATAAAAAGTGAAAGACTCACCCAGATATATCATATTCTTGTTGATCTTAACAGACCGACACAGCATCTGTTCTACACGAGGCCAATGAGTACATCAAGTTCCTTCATGATCAAGTCAGCGTATGTTTCCATTGATCTAACCCTGTTTTGAATAAAACACTAATTATTATTTTTGGGTTACAATAAAACCCTAATTATTGGCTAACGTATATAAATTCTTCAAAAACAAAAATTATATTATTCGACTTTTCTTATGTTATGTGTTTATAATTTAATCTGGGTCTTGAATTCCAGGTTTTGAGCAGTCCATATATAAAAAATGGAGCCCCCATTCAACAGGTACTCCAAAATGCTTATATCTAGATATATAGTTTTCTCTAACAAGAGGGAGGTTATTTATATTTGTTTTTAGAAGTAGATTATATTTACAAACTACACTATGTATTCTAAGGAATACATTCATTACCGAATCTATTCCTAAAAATATATAGTTGAATTTATAAGAGTGGTAAACAAAAAATTTGTAAATATAACATTTTCCTTATTTTTATAACCTTTTATAACTATTTTTTTATTATTAGATCAAAATCAAATCAGTAATTATAAAATAATATCAAATGAGTCAATAATTTAATTTTAACACAACTATTGAAAATGATTATAAAAGAATGAAACGAAGAAAATGTTATAAATATAACCTATTTCCCCTAGTACTCTAGTATTATATAAGAATTTGTGGGTTTTGAAACATTTATGCATGTGTTTGAAGGGCTGTGATGATCTGAGAGAATCAGAAGGGCCAAAACAAGATTTAAGAAGCCGAGGGCTGTGCTTGGTTCCGACTTCAAACACATTTCCGGTGGCTTCAGAAACCACTACTGATTTCTGGAAACCTACATTCGGAGGCGCACTCCTAAGGTAAAGGAAATGAAGAAGCCAAATAGACTCAGCCAATGGAAAGTGATTACGTATTATTAAATGTTTGAACTTGTAAAAGGAGGAAGAACGAAGCATATGTGAAGCCGCAGTTGGTGAAGAGAAAAGCTGAAGAAAACAAAAGAGAAAAAGAAGGAAAAGTGATAAAAGAAACAAAGTGACCAAAGATGGACAGGGAATGCTGGGCCAGGCATGCACAAGCACAATGATGTAGGCTAGCAAATGATTATTGACCACTGGAAAGAGAAAGTATATAACAGAGGTAGGAACAAGTACTAAATTCAGTGAAATTTGATATAAAGATTAATAACCACAAATGTTAGTAAATTAAGGTCGGTGGCGGGGGTAGGAACTAGCTGTACTAAATTCAGTGACATTTGACAATATTAGATTATAGATAATTTGTTGTTGTTGTTAGAGAAAATATATGGCAGAGTTTAGCGGATAGGGCTAAAATACCTTTTTGTTTTGATAATCAAATTAATGATATAGTAATATCTTTTATATCATTAAAGGGCTGGCAGTCTTTTTTTCTTTTCTTTTTTATGATTTAGGGCAAAAGGAAAATAAAAAATAAAAAATGAGGTTTATATCTATTGAACTCGGAGAAGGATACGTTTACAAATTTTTTTTATAAATTTATGCAAATTGCACTATGTTCTCCCGGAAGAACATAGTGTGATTAGTGTTCTTCCGAGAGAAGATAATGTAGTTTGTAGACAAAAAAATTTGTAAATATAACATGTCTTATTCAACTGAGTTATTTTTGCTTTAATGTGTGTGTCGTCTCACATAAAACATTAAAATACGAACCTCTTATTAGACTTAATTACTTTTGCTATGTTTTTTTTTATATGTTTTAGTTTACTTCTCAAATATAGGCTGCTGCGACCTCATGAGACTAACTTTACATACAATGTAGAGTGTTTGAATCCCGGAGTTGTTTACCTAACAACCATATCCAGCGTGCGAATTAATCTCACAGTTATGACTGTACATGTGTTATGTCGTCTCACGGAAAATATTAAAACCAGACACGATTATTTAACGTAATTCGGGCTGATTGATCATTTTATTATTATTTTTTAACAAAACTATCACTTTACCTCCCCTCCTAAAATATATATCAATATGTTCTTGTTTTGACCAGTTGATGCTCACTTACGTCAACTATGCCGAATTACATATTCTTCGTATAGGGTAAATTGCATGAGTGAGTAACTCAGTTATAGTTGGTAAGTAAGCCACTTCCTTTTTTTAAATGGGGTAAGTTTCTCACTTCCCCTTTCTTAGGGTTACTTAATTTTGCTGTTTTTAATTTTATTTTTCGTATTTTAATTCTCAATTAATATAGGCTTCGGTTGCGACCCCAAAGGAACATTCCATACATATATAGATATACGTGGTGTGTGAGAGAGAAAATATATTTATAAAAACTCTTATACGTGCATTTAATCTTAATCGTTGGTTTCATTAGCATCTAACGTTTTTAATACATTAGTTTTGTCAGTTTGTAAATGAAAGTGAGATGAATGGTTAAAAATTGAATATAAAATGTATATATTATTTTTATATTGATATAAATTAATGTGTCAACACACACAGATAATTAGTTTTAATGTTTTTGATGTAGTAGATAACATTATCCCATGCACACACATAAAAGTATGTATATGACCATAGAAAAAGAAAAAGAGAGAGCATTCCACACACTTTTATGTGTGTCTAGAGATAATTTTTATCTTCTACAATATGAGAAACATTAAATCCTAAAATATTACTTTTTTACATCATCATCATTAATTTTTTTTATAGATATTAAGTTATTATATCAAATACATATTAATTTAAATTTAGAATATTATTCTATAAATATGAATAATATTGGCAAATAATATTATAATAATAGCATCAAATAAATAAAATTAGAATGCATAACTTTAACTAAAAATTAAATTATTATGTTAATCTAAATATTTCTATATTATATTCAATTAAAGAATGTATATTAAAGATACCAAGAAAAAAAAAATATGAATTAAATTTTACATATATATGCTAAGAATAGCTTGTAGTGAATGTTGACTGTTAACACTTAACACTATGTCAAGGGTTGTTGTGTCAAAAATTTTGTAATAATTCAATGAGAAAGATAGAAATTTTTGTTAAAAATGATCAAATTGCCACGTGTATTTTTCCTTCTAAGTTATAATTATCATATATATATATATATATGATAAAAACACAAAAAAAAAATTGTTAGAAAATATAAAATCATTAAATATAACCTCACCTAACAACTTAAACTTTTGGGTTGAATTGGTTCTTTATATGGTATCAGAGGCTCGGTGTCACGAGTTCGTTCATCACCGCCCCCATTCTAATAATTAAATATTGTGAAGTTTCTTAGTACAGGTAGGTTGAGCCTGATGCATTATCCACTCGTAAAGTTCAATGGGCTCTCGTGTAAGGGGACATATTAAAAAAATTTAAAACCTTTAAATATAATCTCCCCAACAACTTAAATTTTTGGGTTAAATTAATTCTTTATAAAGATAATATTTATAAATAAATGTTATTAACAATTTCTCTTGTTGCAGGAACTATTAATTCTCTAGCATAAACAAAAATTAGTGGGACCCACCACATTTAAAAAAAATCTGACAAAATGCTTTTGGATGAGTTTCTCTTACAAAAATTGGGACATTGACCCTTGTGCCACTTTTTTGAGTATTAATTATCACTATGCCATGATCCAATACAATTTTTCCAAAATGTCACGTTATATTCTCGCTACACCAACAAGCGAGACTGGATTGGACACGTGGCAGTGTCTTGCAAGCCACAAATCTTGCCCAGCAGTTTAGCGAGATACTCCAGGGTGCTGACACGTGGAAAAGGTACACATATTCTCGCTGGGAAGCCTAGCGAGATTAGCCACGCGGACATCTTTTTGCATATGTGATAGTCTCGTTTGTTGGCGTAGCAAGAATATGACGTGATATATTGGAAAAATTTCATTGAATCGTGGCAGAGTGATGATTAATATTCAAAACATTGACTAAAGGATCAATCTCCCAATAAAACTCATTGCCCATGCATGTTTATGTGAGTTTTATGGGGGGGCCTATCTTTCTCCATTATGGTTAATATCCGCAATATGCTAAAATGTAATTTATTCAATTTAAAACAGTGTTATAAAACCCGGATCGACCCGGCTGGGTCGACCTGGAAACCGGTAAACCGGTCATATAACCGGTCCGGTTCAAGTAACGGACCGGTTATGCATCAGAATCGGTGCGACCCGGTCCGACCCGATCGGTTTTCATGAAAATCGGTGACCCGGTCGGTTAACCGGTGACCCGGCCCGGTCCTAAAAAAAAATTAATTTAAAAAAAAATCATAATGGATATATTTGAATATTTTTTTGCTTATTAACTTACATAAGTTATCTACCTACAACACTAATATTATCTCAATTATGCACTATGCAGAAAATTTTGATTTGATTTATAGTTAGAGATGTCATTTTCTTAACCTAAAGTCTCGTATCACGATCAATATATTTTTGTTTGATCTTTTATTGGATAATAATATGTCATTTATTATTTTTTATATTAAAATATTTGAAATTTTTATCTTTTTTTTATAGATATTTAAGTATGTTTATAATTTTTTAATATAAATTATAAAATTGCATATAATTACCGGGTCATGCGGTTGAACCAATGACCCACTGGTTGAACCAGTGACCCAGTGACCCAGTACCTCGACCGGATCAATGACCGAGCCGGTTTTAATAACATTGATTTAAAGTCCTCAAAAGTCAATTTTTGGATTACTGATTATAAAAATGATTAACAATAATTTTACATGCGTATTCTTTCTAAATATTTACAACACTTTGCGCTCTTTCCAATAGGAGAAACAATAAAATTGTGGGTTTTTTTTTCGCACATTGCTGATACTGAAATTTGAACTTATGACTTCATATATTCATATCCCTCGTTACTGGGCCAATTTTAAAGATTTAATTGGGCTTTTAGACCCTTTTGCCTCTTTTTAAAATAAAAATGATCAATATGCCCTCATTTTTATACTATTTAAAAAATTTGACTTTTTACTTAAACTTAACACCAGTCTGCCCTGTTTGATTATTGATTGGTTGATGTAATCGATTACATGAGTCATGTAATCAATTACATGGCTCAATTTATCCTAAAATTTTGAAAGGCTGTAACTTTTGACTTGAGGGTTCGAATCAGGTGTGATTTTTTTATTCCACGTAATTTTTTGAGATACATGCTGAATGATTATTTTTTAGTATTGGAAAGTGAAAATAAGAATAGGAATTAAATAACATCATCCACATAAATAAAATATGCCAAACGGGGCACAAGGAAGCATTCTGGGGACTTGTTAGCGTATTTGTCTCAAAAAAATTAAGTGAAATAAAAAAAATCACCTGATTCGGGCTCCCGAGGCAAAAAATATGGCCTTCCAAAATTTTACCGTAAAATATCCCAAATTTAGTACGACATTAGGTCTTGTGATACCACAAAGCCCCTCCTCAAGCTCAATATTAAGAGCATATGATCATAGAAACTCGTTTGATCCAAAAAAATTTATGAAATTTTTTTTATATGACTTTGTTCATTGATGTAATCGATTATCGTATACTGGTGTAATAGATAAAATCAGTTAATCGTGATGTAATTGATTACATGAAAGTTGTAAACAATTACATGATCCAGTCAACGATCAAATAGGGACAGATTGATGATTAATTTTGGGACTGGACAAAGTTGTAATATTTAATTTTATTAAGGGCAAAAGGGTAAAAAAAAACCCGACTTAATTGTGGTTTTTTTAAAAGAAACCCTTTACCTATATAAATTGTTTCCTAGTGAAAAGACAATATATTTTTTGAAATTAATTGTGGTAAGTATATCTTTCCCCTTCTTTGGGGCAAGATATACTTACAACCAAAAAAATTTATTACCTTTATAACCAATTTAATTACCGTTATTTTCGTCAATCTAACAGTTATCATTTATTGAAATTAATAATTAATTAATTAATGCGACCCAATAATTTCTAATAAATAACAATCGTTAGATTGACGGAAATCAACGGTTATTAGGTTGATTGTAAATGTTGTAAATTTTTTTGGTGGTAAGTATATCCTTCCCCTTTTTTTCTTTTTCTTTTTTTTTTGGACACAAATATATTTTTTCTTTAGACTAGCTACAGTTACCGGGCATCATCGTTGATAAAAAAATGATTCAGTGCTTGTAAAGCTTAGATAATAACTGTGGACCAGTCGAGGGCTCAATGATCAATTAAACAAAACAGAAATAAGCTTAAAGCTGAAGATTTCTCGACCAGAAGTGACTAATCATGAAAAAGTACCACTCTTATAATTAAAAATCCAATTGACAGGCATCCCTCTTATCACTTTCACTTATGACTATTTTGAATTGATATGACGATAGGCATTTACCCTAAATAACGATACCTTCAGGCATATCAGGATCATTACCATTCTCTCGATCTGGATAAATCCAAGTTTCTTTAAAAAACGTATGCATGGTTGATTACTTAGCATAAAAGAAGATACATAAAAGGAATTTCATAAAGTTGGGAAACCAAAAGGCATGAAGCATCATTGTGGTATTATTAAAGTATGCGTATTATGAGTCCTCACACATCTCACTTTGACACAAAACTTCCTCCTTTTCTTTTTTTGGCTAATCAATGGCAATCTGTATTCTGTTTTTATCTTCTCACACAAGTTTTTCTTCCAGCTTGGAAAGGGTTCCATCTTTTCACGAAAGGAAATACAGGTTCCTTCTCTATTGGTACCTTTGAATCTGAGAATCTGATCTTGCAAGCTATTTACACACCAAAATACGGTGTAATTAGAGCTTCTAAAAAACTGAAATATTTGAATGTTAGGAAGGGAATGAAATATTAATTTTTGTGTTTTCTTTTTTTTAGAAAAAGATGGAAGGACAAATAATGAGGGGCTAAGTGTTTTTATTCTTTTCTCAGTTTAGATGTTCAAAATCTTCCAAACTGAAAAATTTGAATTGGGGCCGCGTTTGGTGGAGGAGAATTTTTTTTTTATTCAAAAATATCAATTTTCAGAAATATGATGAAAACATTCGATTTACGATAATATTCGAAAATTTAAAATTTAAAAAAATTCAATTTCTCAAAAATTTTACAAAATACGTTGTATCAAACGTCCCAGAAGTTAAAGCAACTATGAAGTGTCCCTTTTCCTTCGTTCTCTTCCATCCAGACATATATACCCTTCAGTGTTGTCAACTTGCATGTTTGACATAAATGACATGCTTTCATTTGTAATGGAGATAAAAAGGATTTTAGGAACACCTCTAAGCTATTAGGGCTGAAAGGTTTGACTTATAGGTGAAGCAATTTGCGCAAGTGGCAAAAGTCTTATGCAAATGAGTGGGAAGTACGCCACTAGGAAACTAATATCCAAATGCGTGGGGACATTACTAGGAAACTAAAAATAAAAAATAAAATAAAAAGAATATTAGGGTGAAAGACGTACAGATACTGGCTTAAGCATAATGCTAGTTGACAATGATTGTTTCCAAAGTTAAAATAGGAATTAATATTATAAGAGATAATTTTGTCTTATAAATACACATAAAAGCAAGTGAAACTCATATTTTTTTCTTTTCTTTTCACACAACCCTACATGGACTCTTACATTTTTATATCTGTATAAGATAAAATTATCTCCTAAAATATAAGAAATATTAATTCTGTTAAAATAATAGGAAGAATAACATGGAATATTGATGTCATTCTATGCCAAACTTGGGGCTTAAACCAAAGCGAAATTGTAGTAAGAATAAAACTATTTAGACTAGTTCAAAGTTACATATTGGGTTTGGGTTGATCTTCCTAAATACAGTTTGGGCTTGACTCGTGTAAGAACAACAATGACTCATTGATTTTGATTGGATTCAGTGCATGGATTTCCGCAAATTATAAAATCCTTCCTCATTTCAGTTCATTTGTTTGGTAGGGTAAATTTTTTTTCGAAAAAATTAGATTAATTTAATTGATTCTATGTTTAGTTGATAATAAAAAATGGCTGAAAATTTGGACTGAAATTATAAAATTGCCCATCTCATAAGAAAGAAAAACTGATAACCTAAGTCGAAGGCAGTTTCATCTCATAAAATTGTTTCTCCTTTCCCATGAGGTGGGGAAAAATAAATATCATGGGGGAAATGGTATTTAAGTTTGGGAATTTGTAGTTATAACTCAAATGATGGGGAAAAAAATAAAACCAGGAATATTTTCTTTTACTCATACGCCAGAAAGTTTTGTTCCTCATCCCACTTTCCCAGGATTTCCCCCAAAATCTTTAAACCAACTAGCCCCTTAGGTGGTATTTGGTAGAAGAGAAATTTTTATTTATCCAGGAACAATAGATTACTGAAATATAGTGAAAAATATATTTTTCTGAAATGTTAATTGAAAGCTGTTTGGTATGACCAAATTTTCCAAGAATTTTGTGATTTATTTTACTGAGTGTGTGTTTGGTTGATTATGAAATATTAATAGGAATATAATGTTATTTTACAAAAATAACACCAATTTTATTTTTTAATATCATATTAACGTTAAATGTAAGAAAATATCTCTGCACATAGTTGAACATAGTTGTTTACAACAAAACAAAACAAAAAGACTTTTTTAGGACTTCCAGACTTTAGCCAATATGTCAATATTCTTCATCGTATATCTTCTGATGTGTAAACAGAGCTTTCACAGATATCGTCCACAAAATAAGGTTAGTTTCGTCCACATATTCAAGCCTTAATTTTGACTTCTCCAGGCACAAAAGTTTTCCATCTAATCCATGGAATTTTTTTGCTGAGCACCGTACACAACTTAACACACAACACCAATTTCTGGTATAAAATATTTGTCTGAAAAGTTTTTCATTTTTTTGCACCAAACATGAGATCATTATTTCTCCAAAGATGGTTTTTCGGAAAATGTAAAATATATCTGGTATCAAACGGGCCCTTAGTGCTTTCCTTAACCTCCATGGCTGTGAAAATGGCAGGGCCAATTGAACTGGAATTTGGGCCATCTCAGGTTTTATATCCAGTTTATTCAAACTATTAAACACTTAACAATTTAAGTTTTTGGATTCAAGATATGCTTTATCAAACAATCTAAGTTGCATAACATGGTATCAGAATATGTGTTCTAGAGTTCAATCCATCCCTGATTCTTTTAATAAATATATAAATAATTGTGAAATTTACGTTGGAGAAGTTGTAAAATTTACATTAATACTTTGGATGTGTATAATATAGATTCGAGAAGTTTCTTTTCTTGTTCGACTTTTAACTGGTTATGGGATTAAAGTCACATGCCGATAATTATATTCATAACAGGTAACAGGTTTGGTGAGGCTGACATATTTGAACACAAGCTTAACCTTTTAAGACCAAAGCTCGGCTCGGTTCGACCTATTAATATCCCCACTAAAAAGTAATTAGAATATAGTAAGGGTAAGAGAAGGAAGAGAGAGAAAATTAGTACAAAATGAAATAATGACAATTTTCCATTGTGTTGTGTTGTTTGCATACAAGATTTGTCCATGATATCTATTCATAAACCCTCTACTATAATAAGTTACAATAGAATAAATGACAAAATTGAATCCTCTTAGTTACATATTATTAACTTGTAGGAGTTATAAAAGTTACACGTTATTTTTTTGGAAATTATGGACATCCACAATAATATTATTTATATCAATGAATAATATATATAGATTGGTTAGTGGATAAGTAACTTGTTTTCAAAATTAACCTGTTATCAAAAGCTTAGAAGCAGCTAACTAATTTATACACTTCGTTGATCAATAATTGAGTCATAAATTGATGTAAAAGTAGTGTAAAATGTTGGTATGCAAATAAAACTGCTCTTGAACTATGTGAAGAATTTGTCTGTTTGCTTGTTCATATTTTGGAATCACGTCTATTTGGTAATTAGTCCATTTGGTAATGAGTGATTGCTCAACAAATCAAATAATGTCAACTAATTAATGTTATGCTTGGATTGCCATTTGGGACCTTCCAATTTACGTTTTGGAGCTTGAAATGTGAATTTTCTATTAAAATAAATTGTGTTTGATTGTTTTTAACCAAAAGTGATTTTGCTTTTAACCGTATGTTACACTAAAACAAAACAAAATAACTAATGTGTTGGATTGATAATTTTAGATTATATTTTACTACAAATTTATTTTGAGATAAAAGTTTCAAACAAAAATTACTTCACTTTAAATCTACTTTAACCAAAATTAATCTTGCAAAATAAAATTCATCCAAAATTTTAATTTGTAAATATTTATCCGAACAGTCACTAAAAAGTTTAAGTTTTTTAGTTTTTTTTTTCTTCTAGTGAACTTTCGTTAATAAGTCACGGCGGAAGCTTATAATTTGATCTCTGACTTGTGAGAGAGTCACATCATCATGTCTTCATAAAATACTTTTTATTCATGGGAGAGAGAAAAAAAATATGACAATGTCATCTCTGTGAAAGCTCAAACATAATCTCTCGTGTCAAGTTCCGTCGCAAAATCCAACCATGCAATGATCGATTGGAATAATAATGTTTCCCGTTTGATGCGATCCGTCAACTTTTAATTGGTATTAAGATGGATTGACAAGAACAAAAACCATTACATATTGGCACAGCGTTTGTGTAATCTAACGGCAATTTGCTTCAAAGTATATGTTTTAGTTTTCATGTGAAATCATTGGAGACGGATTCCTTTGGCAGTTTTGGAGAACAATATGATTTGATGGCCTCTCTTCCATTAGAAATAGGAAAAAGAGAATGAGGCACTTCATATGAGTTGCAGCTGGTGTGAAGTTAGCATCATCTCCCCTTAACTTTATATAAATCTTTAAATTTAATTATTATTTTTAATTTTTTATCATATAAATTAATAATAGCCCACCCTTAAAATTTATACAAATATTTAGTTATAAATATTTTTTTTATTTTTTATATTATAAAGTTATAATTTAAAAGAAAATATATAAATTACAATCTCACCCCCTTAGAAAATTTTGCACTTTATGAAAAAAAAGTACAGAGTGAAGTTACTTTAGGTGGACTTCATCTAGGTGACATTAACAATTTGTATGTAACGCGGTAACTTTAGGTAGACTTCAATTATGCGTGTGGTCATCATTAACTAAAATTATATTAGGGGAGGCTTATGAGATTAGAACGAAATAATTGTTCCTCCTTCAACTTTAATGTAACAAAAAGAAAACAAAAAACAATTTGTGTACAAGATAACTAAGAAGACAATTAAGGTTAGTACTTTTAATCAATGAAGAATGGGGTCGGATGAAATTTAGTTGAATCGAGAATGTCATCTTTTTAGTTAAATTTAGTTGAAATTTAGTTCTATAAAACGGCAGTACGACCGGCAATGTTATATGGAGCGGAATGCTGGCCAGCACATAGGCAACATGAGCATAAGATGAGAGTAGCAGAGATGAGGATGTTAAGGTGGATGTGTGGGTACACAAGGATGGATAAGATAAGAAATGAAGATATTCGACGATAGGTCGGAATAGTACCGGTAGCCGAGAAGATGAGAGAACATAGATTGAGGTGGTTTGGGCACGTGATGAGAAGACCCATGGATGCTCCTGTAAGAACAGAAGTTTGTTACCAAGAGCTAAACACAAAAAGAGGCAGAGGTAGGCCAAAGCTTACTTGGGGGAAAGTAGTAAAACAAGATTTAATGGAGTGAGATATAGATTGACGGACAGTATGTCTTAGAAAGGAATGGAGAAAAGCTATAAGTATGGTGGAGGGTTAGACTCGCTGTTATTCCTATGTTCCAGATGGTCCTTTTTTAGTCCTTTTCCCCTTCATTTCCCCCACTTCTTCTTGTCCCTTTCTTTTTTACTTTTATTTATTTATATATACATATATCTTTATTTCATTTTATTATTTTATTTGTGTATTTTTATTTATTTATTTATTTTTTATTTTTTATTTTTTTTACTTTTTTTCAACCGTTTTGTATCTTTCATGTGGGTTCATCTACCACCGACCCCAATTAATTTGGGATAAATGTGTTGTTGATGTTGAGAATGTCATCTTTTGCATAGAAATGAACGAGGATGTCATTGTCAAATTAGGTAGACAATCAAGGTCATGGACTCTCAGCTTATCGATTTATTATTATTATGATAAAGACAGAATATATGGCTGTCATCAATTAGCACCTTCCTAGTTCCTACCAATATTATGATAAACACTTGGATCTCAATGAAAGTAGTAACAATTACCACTGACAATAATTTGAAGATACACTGTGATAAGTGACAACAATTGCACTGAAACAAGTATTAATTATTCTCTCTCTCTCTAATTAAGATCTTATACTTTTCGACATTAGGAGAACTGGATACTGAATATGCTGATGCATAACACACTTTTGCTGAAGTATAAAAATGTAAAACGGGAGATATATAGAGAATAAAAATCACTGAGATCCCTTGAGCTTCTTTGCAATGCCAGCAAAGTGCTTCCCTTGATGAAAAGCTTGAGCCAATTCTAACTCAGTAGGCTGTCTGGAGCCATCCCCAGCAAAGGTACCTGCACCATATGGGGAGCCACCCTTCACATTCTCCATCTCAAACATACCAGCACCAAATGTGTAACCAATGGGCACAAAAATCATTCCATGGTGAACAAGCTGAGTAATGGATGTCAACCTGCATTATTTTAAAATCAGAAAACAACTAATGATTAAGTTTGCTTAAACTTACGTTAGGTTGATATCCGATTATGACTGGGATACACCAATAAACACAATTGAGTGAGATTTGGTAACTCACGGGGTGGTCTCTTGTCCACCTCCTTGAGAACCAGTGCTGTAAAAGATTCCGGCGGGCTTTCCTGCTAGTGCCTGTGAACGCCACAGGCCTCCAGTTGCATCCATGAATGCTTTAAATTGAGCAGCCATCAGTCCAAATCTTGTGGGGAAACCAAGCAATAAACCATCAGCCTCCGGTAGCTCATTGGGGGTAATAATTGGTACATCACTCTTTGGAGGTGCTCCCATCTTCCCAAGGACCTCTTCAGGCAGTGTTTCAGGTACCTGTATGTATGGATAAGAATATTATAAATGCAGAATCAAAATTCCCAGTGTGTTTTGAATTATAAGTTCTAATCGATTATGGAGGGTATAACTTGGTTAAAGCATCTTAAAGATATACAATGGCTATTTGAACACTTTTGTGATTAGAAGCCAATCTTTTAAAGATTGATTCAAGACATACGTTAACTCCTATATACATGTGGAATAACTGAGCACAAGAGAGTGATTTTTCCATCCCATCCAAAGAAAAGAAAGAGGTATATAACTAGAAAAGACTTATCATTACAAACCTGCCATAGCTTTGCTTCTACTCCTTCCACGGAAGCTGCCCCCTTTTTAATCTCTTCAGCTAGCTTCTCAACATGTCCGTACATAGAATAGTAACTAAACATGAAATATAAATTTTAATCTAATCAGATTCATACCAGGTATAGACGGATGAACTCAGCAGTAAATGTTGAAATTTGGGTCAATTACACCATAGCTCAGTCAATACAACCCAAAATAAGGTGTGATTCACGTGTTCGGGAAAGATTACTATGCCTGCCACTAATACATCAACAGGGGATTATGGTGCCACTATGCTATCTCCAAGGAAAACTATAAGCATTTTAGTACCGGACAAGAAATGATGACATTGACAATACATTATCTACAGTAAGAAACTACTTAATTACGCTTCCTTCATTATCAGAAGAAATAATAGAAATGGTTGGGGCTAGAGAAACATTTTCAAATAATAAAGTTTTATCATAATTGCAAGCCAAGGAACAGTCATCAATAATGAAGAATACCAGGACCCCACTCTATCAAAAGTGCGTGGAGATTGCACTCTTGTTGTTAGAGAGGTATAATGGTTCTTTACATGGCCTACATGACTTCGGAGTCACAAGTTCGATCTTCACCGTCCCATTTTTTAGTGGAATTAACATTAAATCAGTATAAGGTGAAACAAATAAAAATAATAAATGGACTGCGCAATATCCACGTTTCAAGTCCAAAGGGCTTTTGCATGAAGAGGCGTATTAAAAAGATATAATATAGAATCGTTCTCTCGCCTTCACTTACCAGCTTGAGGTGTGAACCCCCTCCCTGGGTTTTCCTTCCCAAAAGGGGAAAAAAAATAATCATCAAAACTCTCTTTCCCTCAGTTGTTTAACCCCCCACCCTGTCCCAAAAGGGAGAAGATATTGAAGAAACGATCAATCAAACGAGAATCCGAAAACAGATCTGTATCTAAATTTCTCCTTAGGATCAACCACAAGAAGAACTGAACAGAACAATACATTAATCTGTTCTCATGCTCAAGCAGATTTAATTTATGGGTTATGTAATTCATGTGATCCTCTCTAACGGATTCTACATAGGTCCAACAGAAATAAATAATTCATTACAAAAGTTAAATGATGACAAACATCTAAATCCCCCAATTAACAACATGAAATTCTGAGAGCTGCTGTTTATCAACACAAAAACTTGATGGCTTCAAATACCCGAAAGGGAAACGATTAAGTAGAACTAACATGCACATAATCCACTAAAACTCACAGCCACAAAGACACCCGCTTTCCAATTCATCTTTATTCCACACTGAGAACAACACCCAATCGCCAAACTGGGAAGTGAAGCATATCACATAATAGGAAAGTAACCCAACAACCAGCGAATAACATAAACCGATCACCGGGATTGGGAGAGCAGAATCCTCCATCCATTTGTTTTAAATATGGAGAAAATGAAGCAAACCCAAAATTCAGAGACTCGGAAATTAACGAACTTTAATACAGAAAAGAAGTTAGGGGGGAAAAAACAAAGATGACCCAATGAAATTATAGAGCTGTTCAAAACTTAACAATCAAAGCATTTGATAGTCAAAAAAAAAGGAGAAAAAGAAAGAATGGCTTACACAATGTAAACTTTGGTGGTAGCCATTGATGGTGTCTGTTGCTCCGTCGTGCTCTCTCTCTCTCTCTCTCTCTCTACGGAAACGAAAACAAAGGTTTTAGTGGATGAGAACGGTGACAGGGTACCTCTGCTTATATAGCACCATGCCGGGTATCAAAAAGCACCACATGCCCATAAATTTTTTATTTTTTTATTTTGAGTAAAACATTTTTCTGAGTAAAACATCCTTTTAGAGCGCGTTTGTTTCAACTTTTTAAAAAGTAACTTTTATCTCTTTCTTAACTTAGAAGAATTTTTTATACTTTTATAAAAATATTTAATTTTTGAAAAAAATATTTGACTTTTGACTTTTGCTTTTTTAGAAGTTAAAATTTTTAGCTTCTGAAAAAAGTAAATTTTTGACTTTTTTTATGACTTATGCTTTTTTTAAAAAGCAGACATCCAAACGCACTAAAAATGATAAGTGCTTTTTTTAACGGAAAAAAGCAGCTTTTGGAGAAAAAAAGCTCATCTTTTGGAGAAGTCCTTTCGATTAATTAACGTGACTTTTTTTTAATTTAGGAGGATTATGTTTTCAACTAAATGAGTCTATTTTAAATTTTTTATGAACCTCGGGACTATTTTTTTTTAGGGACTAAAGTAGGGGATTGTGTTTTTTTTAAGGACTCATAATAGGCTTTACTCATATTTTTCCCTTCTTTTCTCTTTTCTTCGGTTATGTGTTTGTTCTTTTAAAAGAAATAAAATTGTGATATTTTAAATAAGATAAAAAAAATACAAAATTAAAAAATTGAGTGAGAAAATTAGTAACATTTTTTAAGAGTAAAGTATTCTGCGGTCAGTCATCGGACATAAGTGATCTCTAGTGACTCCAAAATCATATCATTTTTGTTATCAAAAAAAAAAAAAAAAAAAATCATATCATTTTGAATTAATAAAATGTGTTTCCGTAATTTTAGAAAAAATTAACGAAGAGTGTATTGAAAAAATTCATATGATAAAAAAATACCTTTCATTAAAAAATACCTTTCATTAATTTAAAACTACATAGTTTTAGAGGTCATTAAGATAACTTATCTCGAGATTGAAGAAATAGTTTATCCTTTATTTAATTTAAATTTGAAATAAAAAATATTAATTTTAACTAAAATATTATTTTTTAAGAGAACAAATTTTTTTGTTTAATTAATTGGTCTTTAATTTTCCTTTTTTAAAAATTATTTTTTATTTAATTAGAAAAATAAAAAACGTTAAACTATATAAAAAAAATTAACACTTTTTTTTTTGTATTAAAAAATTTAACAATTTAACGTTCCCAATTAAAGCTCAGATCCAACAACCCCCCAAAAAATATGTCAGATCAAGTCATTTGATCAAATTTTATCGTCTTTTTGACTTAATATTAAAAAAAAATTGATAAATTATAGATCCTTGAAAATAATTTCTCAATACTTGGTACTTGAACTTAGAGCTCGTTTGTTTCTTCTTCTAAAAAAAATAATTTTTATCTCTTTCTTATTTTAAAAGTCATTTTTACAAAAGTTAAAACAATTTATATTTTTATAAAAATATTTAGTTTTTGAAAAAGAATATTTGTCTTTTAATTTCTGCTTTTTTTAAAAGTTAAAATTTTTAGCTTCTGAAAAAAGTAAATTTTTGACTTTTTATGTGACTTCTGCTTTTTTTAAAAGCACACATCCAAATGAACTAAAACTGAAAAGTGTTTTTTTTTTCAAGAAAGAAAAAAACAACTTTTGAAAAGAAAAAAACCTTCCAAACTAGCCCTTAATAGGCCACTGAGATCAGGGCGCCACGTCCCAAATTACTTCATCGGGCACTTCTATTTCATTACTACACGTAAATATTAACTATACTCATTAATAATAATAATTAGTATTCAATAAATAATTCAAATCTTATTATTATAATTTAATATTAAATTTATTTAGATAAGTAATAATTGACGCTTTAACAATATTTATTGTTCTAATGAATCTTTTCAAAAAATTATGAATTTGAAAACATTAAATTTATTGTTGATAATAACAGTTTAGTAATTTTTATTTTATTTTATGCCCAAAAAGTTTAAATATTTTATATATTTTAAAAGTAGAGTGAGGCATAGTCTAAAATTACTCGAATACGATTACCAAAAAAAAAAAAATTACTCGAATACTACACTTATTTGTGAAATATTATAATTATTACATTAATATTTTAATTTTTTGATGTGATTAATCCAGATACCTTGCTATTCATGATTTTATTTTCAAAAGATTCAAAATGTGAAAAATCAGGAAAAGAAGAAACAAATTTTTTGACCACTTGAAATCCTGAGACATTATCAAATATTTGAATTTTTCGATGAATATAAAAAAAAATTGTCAAATTTTCATTATTGATAATAGACTTGACTTGTTTAAATTTGCGAGGAGTTTAAAAATTATGCTAGATGTAACAATTATTTAAAAATGTGTGATTAGTATTGTTGTTATTTTTATTGAGATTAAGTGATTTATCAGACAGTTTACATGCATCTCACCTAATTCACTTTCTCAATTAAAATGTTACACATCTTATGATTATAAGATCCACAAGAGTATATTCTTTATACCCTAACTTTAAGAAATTGAAATAATTAAAATTAAAGCATGTAGCTGGTTAGAGAGTGTAACACCCCATCGTATACCCAGTTCGTTAATATTATATATGATATTAAGCATAGTTATAATCACAGTAGTTGATTAAAACATGGTTAAATTTTTCTCTTTTGAAAACATGTTATTTTCTGATTAAATCACTTTTCGTATTTATAAAAAATTCAAACTATAATTATAACTCATACAAATTGCAGAAACATCTAATCTCGCTTAAACATATCATACCACCATGAAGTTCCCATAAATATCATGGCTTCACATGACAATGATGATAGTTAACCACACAAGGTGATAATTTTCTACAAACATCGCCCAAACAAAACGGAGAAAGCTCCGTTTGTTTTTCGGACATCTAGGGATAATTCCAAATGATATCTCAACCTGATAAATAGTTGAATAAATACTAACATCATGTCAGGATATCCAATAGGTGTACAAGCCCTTCCATTATAATTGTATCAAAATACATAAATGTCCATATACTACAAAAATGGGAACTTAACTAGTACAAAATATATGATCAAAGTTCTTTACATGCATCAACAACATGAAAGATATTCAATAACTATGATCATGAGCTAAGTCCCTCCTCCATGCATCAATAGTACATACTTGAAAATAAGACTACATAACATATGATGCTACAATCATCTAAAATAACATGTTGAAAACATGAATAATCCAAATGCATAAACAACAACAGCAGCATGCCTTGCTCGCTCAAGCGGGCATGACAGCGAGCCCAAGCAAGCAATGCTCTATTTTCGCTCAACTGCTCATTAGAGCGAGCACTGTAACACCCCGTGTATACCCGGTTTGTTAACATGTCATCGTATTAAGCCACGCTTAATAAAAAAATACGGAATATCTTTTTCTTTTCAATTATGACTTCATTATCATTACTAAGTTGAATTACTTAATTCATTTCCAAAACATTTCATGTATGTAATTGCAAAAAGGACAGCTATCTACTCTGAATAACATCATATATAATTAAGTGAGTATCTAAGTCACGGAACTACTACACGTAGTCCGGACAACATCCTGATACATTATTACAACTCGAATCTAAACTAAGACGTAGTCAATCAATGTGGCATGTACAATCCTCATGCTCACCAAATAAGGAAACAAGCCCAACATAGTCTCAATAGTAGCATCATAATCATAAAGCTAACAGCAAAATAGCAACAGACATAATCCAGCATCCAACATAATCAGCATACAGCATATAAATCAGCTAAGCTCCGGCCTCCTGCCGCTAGAGGTCTCAACCCCCGCATTACCTGAACCTTAAATATGTGCCCCAAACGTGGGATGAGATCTCTAAACAAAAGTCTAAGTAAGACAATGGGTCCTCAAGGATCTTCCACCCCAAGCTCACTTACATGTGCAATATAAGTTCAAAAAGCAGGTATATGATATAAGTTCCAAAGTCAGTGTAATGCAACATATAACCATGTCATGTGTGTCAAGATATTCTACTGGCCAGAGAAATGCAGGATATACGTCTATTTCCTACAATCAGTGCAAGACGCCACTTGCACCATCCCACAGAATCACCCTATTGTATGACGCCACATACTCAGTTTTCCGTCAAGATGGAACAACCCATGCATATTATAAGGCTCTTACACTTAACAGTTCAAAAGCATTCCAATCATCAAAGCATGAAAACACATCATGCATATAACCATTCCCCCATGGGGTATGGTGGAACCAACAATGGCTAAACCGAGGACACGAAAGCTTACCTTGCAAGCTAACTATCCAAGCCAAGAGTCCACACAAGCTCAAGGCCCACAAACAGCACAATCACGATCTGTTTAAACAGTAATTAATCATCAATAATCATTGCTCATGATTACATTAAGTGATTAAGGCTTTCCATCTCATTTTAAGTCATTACATGTTGTTTCTGCAGGAGGTATTTGAATACTCCTCGATGAGTATTCGAATACTCCAGCTTGCCAGAAAGTATTCGATTACTTTCACTCAAGTATTCGAATACCACAAGGTATTCGAATAACAACACCCTAAGTATCCGAATACCACAGTATCCAGATACCAAAACTCACTGTATTCGAATACTCTCCAGTATTCGAATACTTCTTCAAAGGTATCTGAATACTTTTCTTCCCAGAAAAGTATCTCAATACTCCTGCAAGGAGTATTCGATTACCAAGGGATAAGTATTCGAATACTTCTCCAACAGAATGCAGAAATTCGAACAGACTTCTGCATAATCCCACTTTTAAGGGTCCAAATGTGATTGGGAGTCCAATGACTCCCTAAACAGATATTCATTAACATGTTATGAACTCAGAAACACATTCCTTTACTCAAATGGTTAAAGTTTCTCTTTTTAAAAGATTAAACAAGTTAAAAACATCAAAATGACCAAGAGGTGATCATGAATACCTCCAAGGCTCCAAAACTCCGAAAATGAGACACACTAAGGGTCCTCTACACAACACTATGGTTCTGACTTTACCAAGATACGAATTTGATCATCAAGCTTGACCCTTTTTGCCAAACGGTGGCTTCTTGAAGCTCAAGAAGCCAAGAACAAGCCCCACTCAACCAACTCAGAAAATACAGCCCCTTAACCCCAACAAATAGCAAGCACACTCTCAGAAATGCTTCACAAACTCCCTCACAATGCTCACTAACTCAGTGTTTACAACTCTCAAGAGGAAGACTCACAACAAAGGTGGCTTCTTGGTCCCTTTTCATGAGCAAAGGTCAAGACTTTCAAGAGGAGAAGAGAAAGACTAGAGAGAATCAGCAACCAACTCACGTAGAGGCTGAATATGGTCTAGGGTTTTGGGCCAAAGAGAGTATTTATAGCTCACTTAAAATTAAACACACAGTATTAACAATAATAGCTACGCTTAGCATTTTAATCTCAAACTTGGGATTCAAAACCTACTCATTTTTTCAAGATTTATTATATTTTTATTTTATTTTTTCGCAGCATATTTTCGGTACGCGCTTTTACATAGCAAGTGTCAGTTCTGGCACCAGTTCTCATTATTTTAACTTGAAACTTGAAATCACAGTCCTACATATTATTCTAGGAATATTCATGCTCTAATTAAAATTTTTCGGGATACGTCATCGGTACGCATTTATACCGAGGAACAGAACCGGTATCTGCACTTTTCGTCAGAAAATCGACTTTCAGCATTGTTAATCACTTACCATAATTATTTAAGCCTTCTAATAATTATTCGGGTCAATTAAGAAATTATTTCCTAATTTCTCATACTTAATTAATTAACTTCCTTAATTAACGGTGCGGGTTCTTACAAGCACGCCACCGAGGGTTCCCCTGCTTCAAACTTGGCTACTGCCAAGCATTTAATTGGCTCGTTGGACCCCTCCTCAAGTGAAGTCTCCAGCGAGCAACCCAAAAACTTGACAGGGTCTGTTTATTTCTTGAACAAACCTATGGGAACACTTTGCTCACTTTTGTACCAAATTGAAGCATGGAATGACAACCCATAGCCCAACAAACTAGGGTGCTCTTACATCCCAATTCATATCATATAATTGTGCTTCTCCCTTAAGACACAAGTTAATTCAAGTAGGTTACTTAATCCTATTCAATCTCAACTCTTTATGCATAAAACCAATTACTCAACTAGTTCAATTATGCATTCTTGCCTATTCTATAGGTCTTAAAACATGCAAATAGGCACCATGGCCCTTCCATCACATATACATAAATGAGATTACATCATAATCCAAGTTCTAGGACATAGACTTAGCAAAACACATGGTCAAGGTTATTTTGCTCCATTCAACCAACAAGGATACAAAATGACTATGATCATGGTCCAAGTCGCCAAAAATACATAATGTCAGTCCAATACAACATAAATTGCCGAATGTATATCCTATACAAATCTTTCTATCAATAAGCATAAGAAACATCACATATTCTCAAAATAAACATATACATATGATGATACAAGATAACATGCATATCAAAATATCAATAGATGCTCCTGCACCGTCATTGCTTGTACCTGAAAGGGGCTCCACACAACACGGCGTGAGATAAACATCTTAGTAAACTAGGGATCCTTGGAGGATTTTTCCACCCTAGAGTTCACTTAAGGTGTAAAAGCAATAACAATAAATAATACATATAAGCATATCCATTTAGTGTGTAAAATATCTCCACTAGACATTCCTCCAGCACTCTCGCCATCTATAGGATTCTCAAATATATAAATAGTCCTACTGACCAGGGAATCTACCAAGTACGAATTACACATCGTCACGCAACATACAAACATAGCGAAACATCATCCTATGCCACACCCAGTGCATACATATACATATATCAATGCATTAAACTACTTTATTACAATTACATACACCAATAATAACCACTACGTACCCCATCAAAGCTTGGTGTAACAATAAAGAGATAAATTCCAAGGTCCGAAGGCTTACCTACTTGAAGCTTCCATCTGAATGCTTTCCTTTACAGCCAAAGGAATTGCACACAACCAAGCTTAATCTCGAAGTCAATAAACTTACAAAACAAACACCTACATTAAGGTGCAATGCAATCAATCAATTTCAACAATGAATGCATTGATGAATACTTCTATATTCATCAACCACATAGGAAAATCCATACACCAACCCTCAAGGGTCATGAACTCACCTACACTTGAATAACTCAAGTAGCCAAATCAATCTCTATGAAGTCCTTTCATGCTTGCTTAATCAATGAGGGTCCACAAGGCTCAATCCTAGCAACACAATGGACATCATCAATATCCAAATTAAACATTCCAACATTCATTATTTGGAATGCAAGAAAACCCCACATTTAAGGCAAAATTTCGAAATTTAAGGAAAGTGAGAAAAATGATCTTCCAAATACCTTTTCACCATTAAAATCCTCATCTAAACACTTTTCACAATATGGAATAAGCCTCAATCAAGCTCTAACATGCTCATTCATGCCAAACTTTCAAAATGAAAACCTAAAACACCCATTATCATAGAAACCATTGAAATGCTTGTATCTTAACATGAACTCACCTAGAAGTCGTTTGGATGGGCTTCTCCATAGTTAGAAGTTGCTCTTTTTTTTTAAAAAAAAAAAGTGCTTTTAAAATTTTAATAGTGTTTGGATGATAATTTAAAAGAAAGCACAAGTTAATGAAAAAGTTAAAATTTAACCTTTTTTAAAAGCTAAAAATTTTGACTTCTTGGAGAAGCAGAAACCAAAAGCAAGTTCCATAGCCTCGTGGACAGATTAACCCTTGGCTCCTACGCCGTTTCTCCTTCCTTATCATCTTCCATCTTCAAGTTCAGATCTTTGCTTTGAGGTATTGTTTCTATCTTTTTACTCTCTTTCTTTTGTTTTAGGTACTATTTACATTATCTTTACTGTTTACAAGAAAATGGGGCTAGCTTTTGTTTACGATGGAGTATAATAAAAAAACAAAGATTATCTTCAACAGACAATATGAATAAATATATTCTACAGTATTGATGATTTAAAAAGTCTATCACTTAAGAAAGAAGTCATAAAGGAGAAGAATGCAATCGAATTTTAAATTTCTCTTATCTTCAAGGCTGAACCGGCCAAAATGATGAATCCAATATTTATCATAAAAAGATTGGCATACTGCAGAGAAGAGGAGATGAGCAGAGGAAAGGACGATGTCATCGAAACAGAGTGAGTAAGGGCATAATAGTCATTTTATATTTAAAAAATGCTTTTTTATTTTAACATCCAAATGATATTTTTACTTAAAAACACCTTTCAAATATTGCATCCAAACGCAAAATAATATTAGCTTTTAAAAAAAGTAATTCATAAAAAGTTAAATAACTTTCAGCTGGGTAAAAATTTATCTATCCCATTATCTTAACTTTCTTATAAATTGATCTTATTGGCTCAGAATATTTTTGCAGTAATGTTCCCTAACTTATTTTTAAATTTCGGGTAATTTTGCCCTGGCACATTTTTACCCTGAAACTCTTATTAACTGTACTTTTGTCCAAAAATAAATTTAATTAAATTCATGATACATTCTAGCTAATTAATTTCTAATAAGGATGATAGAATCATTATTACACATATTAAGGTTATTATAGAGAGCCACCCTTAATTATAAGTGTAAGACTTGAATCTGGCTGTTTAAAAAACATAGTTAAAAATCCGCCCCTGAATATGACACTTAATTTCTTGCATATATTAGTACTTAAAATATAAATATTATATAAATCAATTATTATACTCCATTAATTGTGAGCTAATTAATTGGTAGGAATCTTAAATGATCTATTAAAAAAACCATAGAGACTTTCATGTGGTCGTTATAAAAAATAAAAATTATAAATACTACGGCGGTGGGTAGTGCAAAACGACTTAATGGAATTCAGTTTATCGATGCAACTTTAACTAAGAATCTACAATATCTTTATTATCATTATTATAGATTCAGGCTTTATCTTTTGATTAGTGCAAGCAGATGGTGAATGATGCATTATTAGTGGGTTCAAATCCTAAAATATTGCATCGTATAGTCAGTGGAGTGGTTGAAGTTACGTCGACGCCCATTGATCAGTCCTTGACTCATCGTCGTAAAAAATTGGTTTGTAATTCCTTTTTTTTTTTTTAACTAATCCAAAATTGTACCGAGGAAACTTCTCTAATTATTTTGGTTGAACAAAATTGATCGCCAAAAAAATGATACTATATGAAGCACAACTGTCTTCTTTAGAAGGTTTTGTGGAGTTCCGTGCGAACTTTCAAAGAATTATTATTATTATTTTAATTCAAGAAGGATTTTTGAGTAATCAATAAACTTTTATACGCGTCCATATATTTCAATTTGGGTTTGTTATTTTCTATTGAGATAAAATAACAATAACAATAATTTTGAAGTGAATTATAATTTTACGGAACATAGTTATGTTGAAAAGTATATATATATGTATATAGAGGTAGGATCATTTGACATAGTCCCATAGCCGGCTCAAAGAGTCGAAGCTCGTGGGGATACCGGAGGGAGCCAACTCGTCTCAAAGAGATAATTAGGGTTGTGTAACTCCAAAAAAAAAAAAGGATCATTTGACACCGGTGTCAAACTTTGAAATTTGACACTAAATCTTAACCTTTGATTTTCGTCAATCAACGGTTATCATTTATTAATTAATTAATAAGTGCAAATCCCAATAAATGATAACCGTTGATTGACGAGAATCAAAGGTTAAGATTTGATGTTAAATTTCAAAGTTTGACACCGGTGTCAAAGGATCCTGCCCTATATATATATATATAGGGATAGGATCATTTGACACCGGTGTCAAATTTTGAAATTTGATATCAAATCTCAACCGTTGATTTCTGCCAATCAAAGGTTATCATTTATTGGGAATTAAACTTATTAATTACAATCAATTTCCAATAAATGATAACCGTTGATTGGCAGAAATCAACGGTTGAGATTTGGTGTCAAATTTCAAAATTTGACACCGGTGTCAATGGATCCTTCCCCATATATATATATATATATATATATATATATATATATATATATATATATAGCAATGTTATAGTTACAATCTTTTTTTTTACAACCTCTTATAACCATATCTTATCACCGTTGATTTCCGTCAATCAACGGTTATTTTTTTTGCAAATTAAATTCATTAATTAATTATTAATTCACAATAAATGATAATCGTTGATTGACGGAAATCAACGGTGTTAAGATATGGTTGTAAGAGGTTGTAAAAAAAAAGGTTGTAAGTATAATCTTCCTCATATATATATATATATATATATATATATATATATATATATATATATATATATATATATATATATATATAGAGGTAGGATCTTTTGACACCAGTGTCAAATTTGAAATTTGACACTTTATCTGAGAGTCGTTAGATCAAAAAAGATCAATGGTGTCGTATGCACAAATATATATATATATATATATATATATATATATATATATATATATATATATATTGATAGATAAGATAATTATATATTAACTTTAAAAGAAAAAATTATTTACAATTTCATTATTTATATTTAAATATTTAAATAAAAAATAAAATGTATTTATGCTTTCTTATTATTTATTTTTAAATTATGAAATAATTGACTTGATTTTTAATAGTTTAGCAATAGTTTGTGATTGAGCAACTTAATTAAGGGGTTTGCATTTATCATTTAACATGACACAAAAAAATTTCCTACACACACAACACTTTGTGGGCCCACACTTTTTGAAGAAAAAAAACTACGGCACGCAAAATGAATTTCTATAACATTACACAATCATTTTTCCTGCGACATAACTCTTATAAAACCCCTTAATTAAATGATTAAGATAATATACTAATTGTAAGTCAAATATATAAATATAATTTTGACTTACAAACCCATGTGAGCCATGCAACTGACGTTGGATCGTTTTCCATCTCATGAACTGTTGAGATATATAGTCTCACATTGATTGTGTGGACAACTAATGTGGCCTTTATAACTTTTGGGGTGGTGTATCCCAAGGTTCTTTACACGAACAAATGTAATTCTCTGTCTTTGTGCCTGAAACCATACGCAACTAATTGCGCCCAATATGGTGTATACTTAGTTGCATTATTTTCAAACTGTTTTGCTCAATGGCATTATTTTTGTATTTATTTATTAAAATTACAATATTTAAATTTTTTACTCTATAAAAAATTAAAATCCTTCCCGACAGAAATGGTAATTGCCGAATAAAGGGAGGATGACTCTGAGAAATTAAACTCCCAAACAACGTGAACATGAAATCGTAGTCTTTGCCTTGCATCATAGGATGCGTTCATATGTACCCATTATCTAATTTAAATGATGATAAAGGTGTAAAAAAACTAGGAGACAAAGAGTCTCTCATTTTCAAATGTGAAAATGAAAAGGGAAAAATCAAATACAAGAACCTATGATTGTTAAATCATTTTCAAAATGATTCGATGCTTATTTCTATTAAGAATTGTGCTTAGAATAAAACATTGGAATTCAACCCGCCAATTTCGAATTCCAAGTTTGACATTCAATTACTACGTACCTAGAATTAAAATTCTAATTCTATCAGAAGTTTCTCCCAATTAAACCTTATTAGTTAATAAGCATTTGTTTGCTAGGGTTTGACGTCTGAGCCCTAGCCATGCGGCAAGCCATAACCGCCAACGAAAAGTTAGTGAGTGAAGAAGAGGATAACCTTTAGAGAAGTGTGAAGAAATATAAAAGGGAGGGTACCTTCTCTAATGAGCAGACTTTAGTTCGGAGGGAGGAAAACTGGATGGAGGGGAATGCAAGCTTCAAAAAAATCCTTATGAGACACAATGGTGAATGGTAGTCTGAAGAGGAGTTCAGGAGTTCATCTGGGAGGAAGAGGAAGAGATGTTGATGGATGCTGATATTTAAGGAGGAAAGGATGCTTCAATAAAGTCAAACGAGATTACAATGGAAGCAATCCTTTATCGTAAAGCTCTTGGGGAAGAAATTTCGATCAATTTCATGAAGAAAAGATTGGAAAATATTATGGAGATCCAGGAACCTATTCCTCCAGACTTGGAGACCCGTTTAAGCCCAACCAAGGAGAATCTAGCTTGTGAGCTTAATTCTGGAAGAATAAGGCCTAAGGACCTTTTTTCGTAGGACAAACTCCTTCATGCAATGGACCCCTCAAGCTTTTGATAACCCTTTATTTCTGAAATTGTAGGGGGGCAGCCAAACCCAACCTTGGCCGCACTTTAAAGATAATGGTGGAAAAATATGCCATCTATTTGGTGGCATTGCTGTAAACGAGAACTAGCAGTGAGGCTAGCAAGAAAATTATGCGCAAGATTAAATTTGATAAAGCAACCTTTGAGGAAGTTGCTGGTTTTGCTAGTGGCATTTGGGTACTTTAGGACTCTAACAAGACTAAAGTGAAGATCGTATCTCAAACGAATCAGTTTATCCACATGGAGGTTTAATTGGAGAACTATAGGGCATTCATGTGTTCGGTGGTTAATGCTAGTCCTAGGGAGGTGGAGAGGCACATGTTGTGGGAGGATTTACTTCAACTCAGTTCTAAAATAATTGTTCCGTGGGCTTTGGCTGGGGACTTTAATGATATAAGGAGTATAAATAAGAAGAAGGGTGGTTCTTTCCCTAACGTGGAAAAATGTCGTAGGTTTGTTAATTTTTTAGATGATTGTGAAGTTAATGACTTAAAGTGTTTTGGGCCAATATATATGTGGCAAGGTCCGAAGTGGAGCCATCTTGAACGGGTGTATAAAAAACTTGATAAGGTCTATGTTAATTTACCTTGGAGAACTTTCTTTGAGGAGGTTGAAGTGATCACATTACCCAAATTGGAATCTGAGCATAACCCTTTTATTGCTGAGGCTGGAGTCTCGTATAAACCAATGGCAGAATAAACCATTTAGATTCTTAGCTTCTTGGATGGATCATCCTAATTTCGGAGACCTGATGAATGAAAGATGGAATAAGGAGACAATAGTTAATCATATGTTTAGTGACTTTGTGCCCCATCTCCTTCGTTGGAATAAAGAAGTCTTTGGTGATATATTTCGCAGGAAGATGAGCCTGACTCAAAAGTTTGCTAATGTTTAAGCTCGCGGGTTATTAATGGACAATATTGAGCTACAAGAACTAGAGAAAAGTATCCAAAGGAATCTAAACGAGATGCTACTGCATGAAAAATTGTTTTGGTTCCAAAAATCAAGGCATAAATGGATTGTTGATGAAGACAAGAACACAAGGTTCTACCACTTGAAAACAGTAACTCGAAGGTCCTTCAATAAGGTCACCAGGATGTGAAATGAATCCAACCTTTGGGTTGAGGATCCTGACTGTCTAAAATAACTAGTTTGCAACTTTTACAAAAACCTCTATACGGAGGAAGTGACCAATCATAGATGGCTGTCTTTTGCCAATCTGTGGCCGAGTCTTTCACGAGAAGAACACAGGGAAATGACTAAACCCCCAAGTAGCCAGGAGATCTCCAAACTTTTGCTCTCCACGGGAGCTTTCAAAGCCCCTGGAGAAGATAAAACACAGCGAGAGCTCAAGTTTGTGATTCAATCAGAAGGCTTAGGTCTACCCTAGAATTAGTTGTTGATATCAACTTAACATTTTTGGTTTTGATTCCCAAAATTAGGAACCTAGAATTTGTCTTCTAATTTAGGCCCATCTCACTTTGCCCGATGATCTATAAGCTTCTTTCAAAGGTTATAGTGCAAAAGCTTAAGCCATGCATGAAGAAAATTATCTCCCAATCCCAGGTAAGCTTTGTACCCAATAGACAAATCTAAGATAACATAATTATTGTGCAAGAGTTAATTGATAACTCTCTCGGGGAGAGTTATTTTTAGGCTTATTTATGATGTTTTGGTGTCATAAATATACATAATTCTCTAGGTTTAATATGATTAATGCATTAATTCTATATTTTCATTATTTGAATGAGAAATATGTTAATTGTGGATATTTGAAGATAATTTGAGTGTTAGAACCATTTATTCCATTTGCTATTTTATTGCAGGTCAGTGTTGTAGCATCGGAAAGCAATGTTGTAGCATTGAAGATGAGGTCAGCAGCGTGTTTGGTTGACATCATCACCAGCAAGCTATGGACCCAAGCCCAAATTAATGGAGGAAGCTTCTGAATGCGCAAATAGAGATCCTGATCTAAATACGCACTCATGGATCTTTAAGGAATCCTAATCCAATCTCCAACAAATCAGCGTCCACAAATCCAAATCAAATCTGAAGTATATTTGGAAAGATTGGAGAAGATATGCAGCAGCATCATGCACTACCCCTGGATCATATCTGTAGCAAATAAGGAAAGAACTTTAAGCAAATCAAGCAAGTTGTAGCTGTAACAAAACAAAGTTGTATCTCCAATCATAGCTGCAGCAAATAAGGAAAGAATCTTCAAGCAAATCAAGCAAGTTGTAGCTGCAGCAAAACAGAGATGTATCTTCAATCATAGCTGCAGCAAAACAGAGCAGATTTGAACATGATTTGTAATGGATTTGAAGAGCTAATTGGAGCCCAATTCATCAGAGTCTATAAAAAGAGGAAGCCTACACATATCAAAAAGGTTAGAGAGTCTCTCTTTGAGGCTGGACAACCTCTCTTTTAGAGAGAATGTGAGCTTTTGGAGAAGATCCAAGCCGTGAAACACTTAGAGGGAATTTGAGGGTTCATTGAGAGAGATCTAGCGAACCAAAGAAAGGATCTAGGGTTTAATAGAGAGATCATTGAACCCAGTGACTTTCTTCACTATTCCGGCGACTAAGGCAAGGTTGATGGTGGTGGAGCTCATGGTTGCTGCGAGAGCAATGCTACAGCAACGTCCTTATTTTTCTTATCTTAAATCTATGGAATCTTATTCTTTCTTTGTTGTTTCTTTCCACCCAAGTATGAGCTAAATTGATAGGGTTGAGTGATAGAGTACCCTTATTATGATGTAATCAGTTTCCCTAAACTTTGTTGCATGATTATCCTTTTAGGTTTTTAATAAAGTGCTTAAATTGTTTCTAATCTTGTTGATTCATCGAGAGAGAGTTGCAAGGTACTTAGGATTTAGGCTATATAGATATAGGTGAATCCTAAAAGTTATTAAATATTGTGGTTTAACTAAGTAAAATTGGTTAATTGTGGGTAGAGAGATCATTCACACCATAAAATCATATAGAACTTGAACTTAATGATTCATAATTATATTGGCCATAGAGATGTGTGACTTAGTATACATGTATTATTGGTGAGAGCCCTTGCATGCATTAGTGTTCTAATTACTTAATGGATGATTGTTGTAGCATTGTGACTGCATTCTGGTGAAACTGCAATATTGGGGAAATTGATCCCAATCTCCTTTATTACTTGACTTCTTTGTTCTTGAGTGCACTCTTAGCTTATTTTTACTTTGCTTTTAGTTAATAGTTAGTAGTTATTATTACTTTAGTCTTTAGTTCTTAATTCACGAAACTTTTATAAATATTATTACTTTAATTGCTTCACATTGATTCCAACTATATAGTTTTCTTCGTGGGAACGATATCTGGACTCACACATCCACTTTATTACTTGTGACACGTGCACTTGCGTTAATGTGTGATTGATAAAAGGGTAACACAATTGCACAACATTAATCCACTCTATGCATAAAATGAGGGGTATAAAGTCTTTCATGGCGATCAAAATTGATCTTATAAAGGCATATGACAGACTAAGTTGGAGTTTTTTTTGCAGAAGACTCTTTAGGAGACTAGTCTCCCACAATAGCTAATAAGTCTCATTATAAGTTATATTCTATCCTAAAAAATTAACGTCCTTTAGAATGGGGGTAAGACTGAAGTTTTCAGACCTTCCCGAGGCATCAGACAAAATGACCCATTATCACCGTACCTTTTTGTTATTGCGATAGAGAAATTATCCCATATTATTGCTACTGCATCTAATGGCGTGCTGTGGAAACAAATTAGGTTGGTGTATAGCGGACTTAGATCACTCATCTTGGCTTCGCAGATGACCTCATGTTGTTCATGGAGGCAAACAGGGAATAATTGGAAGTTTTGATGAAATGCCTTAGCCTCTTCGAAGAGATATCTGGGAAAATGCTCAGTGCAGATAAAACAACTATCTTCTTTTCCATAAATACAAGCACAAGAGGTAGCTAATAAAATAGCTCAGCGTAGTGGCTTCAGACAAGTTAAAAATGTTGGCTGGTATTTAGGTAGAGCTACAAGAGATTTATATGAAAGCATTGTGGACTAAGTGAGGTCTAAGTTAAACGCATGGCAGCAACAATGTCTTTCTCAAGTTGGTCGTATCACTTTGGCTCAGTGGA
Source organism: Gastrolobium bilobum (assembly GCF_033153095.1). Lineage (NCBI taxonomy): Eukaryota > Viridiplantae > Streptophyta > Magnoliopsida > Fabales > Fabaceae > Gastrolobium > Gastrolobium bilobum. The sequence continues at coordinate 216,982 of NW_026896850.1, read as the reverse complement.
TAATGGCGTCAATTCTTTTCTTTCAAATGCAAAGTTGTAAATTACCTTTATCAACTTGCTTGGAAATAGAAAAAATCCAACGAGAGTTCATATGGGGTGATAGAGAAAACAGACGAGCTCATCATGGTATCAGCTGGGAAAGTATCTCGCATCCCAAGAGTTGTGGGGTGATGGGGCTAAAGAGGTTAGCTCTTACGAACAATGCTTTTATTGGCAAGCGAGCTTGGAGCAGTTGGATTTGAAGTAGCTTTGGGCTTAGATTCTCCATGCAAAATATGAGGCTAACACTACTCGTGGAGCTCTTTTTGTGGTCGAAGTATGGATTATAACCTCGGGAAGAGCGTGTGTAGGCTTTGGAATGAGTTTGAAAGTTGTCTCACTTGGGAGCTTGCAGATGGCAAAGAGATCAATTTTTGGAAAGACAAATGGATTATCAGCCACTATTCTCTACAAGAGGCTGCGATCAACTGGGATCATAACATTGACATTAATAGAAGCGTTACTGATGCGCTGACGTTGGATGAGGAGTGAGACCTCATTGATCTGAAACATTGGCTTCCGGAGAGCATAATTGATGTTTTTAGGAGCACCTTACCTCCATGCAGATATGATGGCTATCATCATGGTCAAAACCATTTATAACAGGTTCAATTTGCATAAGGGATTGGGGGATTTGGACTCAGATCTGTGGGAGATTATCTGGGGTTGGAATGGCCCTCATAAAGTTAAAATATTCAGGTGGAAGATAGCTCTTCACAAGCTCCTAACCATGAGCACAGTGGCCAAATGGAATGGGGGAACGTTATGTGCCCTGTTTGCAAGTATAAAAACGATACAATCCTCCATGGATTAAAGGACTTCCAGGAGGCTAAACAGATTTGGACCAGTGTGTTGCAAAGTCTTGCAAACCTTGCTTTATTTCAACATGACCTGGACGATTGGTTAGCCAATAATATTACGAACACAAGGGGAGGTTGCACCTCAGGTTCTGGTTTGTCTCTCTCTTTTTCCTGACTTGCTGGAAGCTTTGGCAGTGGAGGAATGAAACGTTGCATGGCATCCCAATACCACCAGCTAGATACAAAAATATGGTTATCAAGAAACTATTACATGATATGAATGAGGCTTCTAGCTCTGTGAGGGGATAATTTCCCATTAAGAGAATAATGTATACAGATATTGTGGAACTTCCCCCCATTTGGTTTTATTAAAGTCAATACTAATGGTGCTGCACAAGGGAATCCTGGTCTCGCTTCTTGTGGTGGAGTTATCAGAGATGCACATGGGAGATGGTTAGGTGGGCTTGTTTATAGATTGAGTAAGTGTAGTTCCTTCAAAGCTGAGTTGTAGGGGTGTTGCGTGGGTTGGATTTAGCTTGGAATGCTAGCCATCGTAGCGTTATTTTAGAAAGTGATTCGTCATGTGTGATCATTGTGCTCACCAATCATGGTGCAACAGCTCGTGAGGGAGCTTTTGATCTCTCACATACGAGCATGGCTTTAAAAGAATTGGTTTGTTAGGCTCAATCATACCTTCAGAGAAGGGAACACTTGTACGGATTTGATGACAAACTTTATCATGAGCAATAATAAGAATGTGCATCATTTATTCTTTGAAGAACCTCCTCCGGGCATCCACTTTCTCTATTCGGCTGATCTTGCTGTGGTGGTGAGAACAAGAGCTATAGTGATTCAGTAGTTGGCTTTCGTTTAGGTTTTGTCTTTCTTTTGGTTTTGTTGTTGATTTTTGTTTTTGTTTTCTCCTTTTGTTTACCAAAAAAAAAAATTCTAATTCAGAATGAAGTAATTTTAAGGAATTACACATAAGATTTTGACATCCAATATATCTCTTCTTTTAATATTAACTTCATCTTATCTGGTTACATTGAATCTAATCACGAAGTCATGTCTCTCTCTTTAGTTTTTTTAGCTAAAGAATAAGTTAAGGGACAAAACTTATGAAAAGCTTTTTAATTACTTAAGATATATTATTTTTTTAATAAAAATGTAATATATATTATTTATTAGCAATTTTATCATTCTTTATAAAGTTTCCATAAATGAGATGTTAAAAATAAGGGAAATATTACTCTTTTTTTATATAAGATAACTTCTCTCCTACTCTTTCACTTCGATTTTCGCATCTCACATTTTCCTTTTTTCTTGTAATGGTGGGACCCACCCATTTTCTCTCTAAAATATAAGATAACTATCTTATGTAAAAGGAGAATAATAAAACCCTAAAAATAATACATGCATACATACATACAGATATATTTATTTATTTATTTATTTTAAAAAAATAAGATTGCAAGCACGTGAGAATATGACTTTTGTTGAAAGTATGTATTGTAAATTTGAGTAGTGACTGTGACTACTGAACTATTGAGATATCTCAAAAAAGTAATTCAAATCTTTCGTAAAAAAAGTTACACAATTTTTTTAGAATAACTTATTTTCAGTTCTTTATTTAAATAATGAACTTAATTCTCGATCTAACTCATTGCATGCCATCTGGAGGAATAATTTACCCATGGCAATGCAAAATTCGATATGGAGAATAATGAAGCAAAGCAATGTTGCCTTCCTCTTACAATCTGTGAAGGCCATGGACCCACAAATACATAAACAAGAAAGAAAAATTAATACCACGTCCACACTCCCCATCATATCTAATAGAGTATTGCTTGCTCGGAGGGGAAAGAACAAAGTCTTTGTGAGATGTTCCTTTCATATCTTTATGTTTCTTTATTTTTTTCCCCTTTACACTAGTTTCTGTATAGTGGATGGACCAAGGAACCTTCTACTCCGCAATCATAGCCCTTCAATGTCTTTTGGTGGGTTTTTATTGGCCTTTGAGGGGATAGCATTATAGAACCTTTCTTCATCATGTTCCCAGAGTTCATCGCTCTCACATTGCAATAATCTTGGTTACTTTTTGCTAAAAGTTTGAAAATCCCTGCTGGTGAGGGAGGGAACCCCTCATGCCATTCAGATATATATGTCACTCCTATTCAATTAATTTTTATTTAATTTTTTCATACTATTAATTTAAATATGAGTAACAATAGAGATATGAGAGTAATAATTGTTCAGTGTGAATACATGAACAATGTGAATCCATTTCTATGGGTTTTTCAATATGGTGAAATTTCAAAAACCTTATGGTTTTGCTTTGTATTATATACACCCCTATGTTTTTTTTAACCATTTATCCCTTACGATTTTTTCCATCCAAATCAATCCTTATCTCTATTACAAAATTAACTAATCTACCTATTTTATCATTTTTAGAAGAAATGAATAGACTGATGATAAACAAAGAAAAAAATAAGACAAAAAATGTTGGAAACCTATAACACTTACAGAAAAGACTAAAAGTAAAAGGTAATAATAATAATAGGAAAAAAAGATTAAATATGTTTAAACCAAAAAAAATAGATTAAGGAAAAAAAATAGAAGAAAAATAAAATAAAATATGTTGGAAACTTACAATTGTGACAGAAAAGACTAAAAGTAAAAAAAATCGACTAAATCAAAAAGCAGAAAATAGAGTGAAGAGAAAAAAAATAAAAAATAAAAAATAAAAAATAAAAAATAAATAGAAGAAAAAAAAATCACTAATATTTTTTTTGTCTCTAGTATATTTTTTCTTTTTGATTTAGATATGTTGGGTTTTTGTTTCTTCTAATTTTATTTTTTTCCACTTTTAGTTTGTTATATCATTGTTAAAAGAAATAAAAAAAGATAAGACAAAAAAGAAAAAAAAAATTAGTGTTGTAATTTCCAATATATTTGTTCTTATTTTTTCTAAAATTTTATTTTATTTAGACTATTTTCAATATTTTTTTTACTTTTAGTATTTTCTTTTACTGTTAAAAGTTTTCAATATATTTAGTTTTATTTTTTTATTCTCCGTTTTTATCCTTAGTCTATTTTCTTTTTTTTTATTTAGACAGGTTTTATTTTACTTTTTGTCTTTTCTCTAAGTATTATAAGTTTTCAACATATTTTGTCTTTTTATTTATTTATTTTTGAATCTATTTTTTTATTTTAAGAACGATAAATTAGATAGATTAATTTAATTTCTAACCATATTAAGAATGAGTTTAAATGAAAAAAAAAACATAAGGAAATAAATGATTAAAAAAATAGCATAAGGGTGTAAAAGGCAAAACCGGGGGTTTTGAACTTTCTCAATATAAAATTGGATAAAGTGTGTGTCATTTTAAAGGATGTAAAGTTGTGTCATTTTAAGAAAGAGAATGAGATAGATAAAGGAGGAGAGAGAGTTGACAACAAAAATAAAGGTGTGAGTCCCACCTCTTTGTGAGAATGAAAGAATATAAGTTATGTCATTTAAAAGGATAAACATTTTTACTTATAAAATTAATGTATAAAAGACAATTAGGTTAAATAGGAGTACGAGGGTGAAAAAAACCTTATAATTATGGTTGAATTAAAGGAGAATCATCTACTATTGCGTATACTTTTCAGAAGATATTCTGCATATTTTGTGGAATAACCGTGACCGGTTATTCACGAAGAGATTGAGGTGGGACTCAAACAATTGCATTAAACATAAGGCCTAATAGAACAATTGCTCTAGCTCGATAGTTCGTGATGCCAAAGTGAAGCGTGGAACCTGATATATTGATGCAAAACAACAATAAACACTCCCAAAAACTTGTGTAACATATTCATTTTACAACATTTGTTCTTATTTTTATTAGTTTATGTAAAAGATCCCTTATACAGGATTTACTCTATTTTCAAGCTAATTTAAGGAGGCATTTGAATAAATTTTGCATTAAAAAGTTATTTCCATGATATAATTATTAATTTGTAGAGTTTTTCCAGAAGTTATTCTTCATAATTTATAAGAAAAATGCTAAATATTTTTTTTGTAAATTAAATATGTTTTTAAAAATACTTTAGAAAAGCTTATCTAATTATTATAAAAGTTTTAAAACATATTTTTTAATTAAAAAAAATTTCATGAAAAAATAAACTAATTGGCTATAAGTATTGAATATTGTGCAAAAGTGATATATGAAAAATGATATAAAAATATTTTTATTTCTATTTTTATCCCATATCAAAGAAAAAAGTAAAACAAAAAAAATGTATAAAAGTGAAAATATTTTCGGTACCCCATAGTATTGAGGAACGAAAACTAGATATATCTTTTATTGAATTTGGTGAAAAAATAATAGACAACTTTTTTTTATTTTTTCCACCCTTTTATGGTCATTGACTAATAAGCACAGACACGTTGTTTTTTAAAAAATTTACTCAGGACACGCGTTCGACACGAGGTCAACATTTGAGGACACGCGGTTAATTCTCCGACACATTCCGACATGTTCTGACACATTTTTCTGACACGCGGTCAACATTCGGATACGTTTTTTTTTAAATCTTAATTTTATTTTGTTAACTTAATATAAAAGAAATAATTTATAAATTAATTTTTTTTTGTTATGAAATTTGACATGAAAAATTAACAAAGTACGAATAATTATCTATATTTATATTTATGTTATGAAATTTAATAATTGATTGATTATATGACTTATTATGGACTCTTATATGTATTAAATATAAATTATATTATATATATTAAAATTTTTATTTAATATCAAAACGTGTCTCAACGTGTTCAAATATGACATTTTTTAGAATTAACGTGTCGGCGTGTCGTGTCGTGTCCCGTGTCCGTGCATCATAGGTCATTAACACCTACATATCATCTTTTTTCTATGCACCAGTAGATTTTTTTTATTTTTTTTATTTTTGGGTTTCATCATTCCAACAATTTTGAATTATTCACTTCTCAACTTACTCTAAACTTTTTTAATGAAAATTAAAAATGAGAGGGAGAGAATATTAAAAGTTACGATATATGCACACCTGGATTTGCTTCATTTGCAAACATAAACACCTAGATTTTGTTGTAATAAGCTCGAGCTAGCATTTCAGCCCTTGCACCTAGGTAAACTTTAAAACAGGTCCCACCTTATTTCAAAATGCTAAATTTATATTTTCATTGAGAACGATCAATTATGAACCCCGAGCATAAATACCCCGAGGCGTTTTATAGCATCCGACTTGAGGAAATTTTAGCATAGCTAAATTGACTTGAGTCGCACAAATCAAATTTCCGAAAACAAAAGAATTAACACAGTCACACCTTAAAAATCTATACCAAAAATTGCTAACCTTTATCATCGATCAGAAGTTAATTTATGCTATCTCTTTGTGTCTCCTTAAATTTCTCTGCTGGATCTTTAACTTAGGGAACACCTTTGATGACAACATGTTATCTAGTAACTCAGAGCAACTACACTTCACTTCCAAGTGAGAAATTAGTATATATTCTGAAAGCATTGTACTTAATTTAATAAAAACATAATACATTGACCAAAACCGCTACAAGTTATTGGATTAAATTTTAAATAAATTTTAATAAATTTTAAATCAAATTTCAGACATTAAAAGTATTACTATAAATGTACCTTAAAATTTCTCTTTCCAAATGGATCCAAAGAAGTTTTTCTCGCAAAATATATTAAGTCAATAAGGTACTAATATCGTTAGGCTTACGGACCCAAGCCTGAGTTTAGTTCTAGCCCACTTTCAAAACTTGGCTAGCTCTATCTAAGACTCAATCTGGCCTTGGCCTTATTAAATTTTCTTTGCTTCTGTTTTTCGATTTCCCACGAGCAGTAACATTATTATATACAACTACAAACTAATGCAGTCTCTTCAATGTATATCTACATTCTACAACTCTACCCTTAAAATATATTAATTTTGATTCACTTGTTGTTTTAAAATTTTATTATACGATTATTAAGTGCTGTTTTATTATTAAAAGACATCGATTTCTCAGTAGTTAATTATTTAGTTAATTTTGTTACTTATATTATACTATAATTAGAAAATACACTACAGGAAATTCGGGGTTCACCGGCTGTTAGAAGAAAAGCTGCGAACTTTAAAATCTTTATTACATTACTCCTTTTCTCATTTTTTTCCTTTCCATTTTCTCATTTGCATTTGCATTAGACCTTTGTATGTATCTCACTCTCAATTACATATTTTTTAGATAAAAATTGCACCATTGTGATTTGTGCTTATTAGAAGTAACAACCATGCATTTCCCATAGAGAGAATGAAGAAAACGAAAAACCTGTATATTTCATTCTGTGATTCTGTTCTATACAAAAGGAATACTGAATTAAAAAGGTCAGGGTCTGCACACATGCCACATATCCTCACATATACAATTCTGTTATAACTATCCTAATGACGTGGCAACCAACTAAAGGAATCAAATAAGAAAGAATGAAAAGCAAATAAAAAACACAAAATGGAATATATTGTAATAGTGCTTCTTTTCACTTCACTTCTATTCCTCTTTCTTCCTCTTCTTACTTTCTCTGCGATGGCTACTCAATTTTCCATTTCATTCTTTCAGGCGGTTGCACAGAAAGTCAAGGAAGCTGAAATCACCGACCAGGATTCACATCTTCTGGTGCTTAACTACTGTTTAGCTTCATTTACATTTCATATATTGCACGTTTTAATCTTATTTTTCCTAAAAATCATAGGGATCTGAGATTTTTAATTTTTTTCGTTTGATTTTTCTTTGTTCTTTTCTCTGTTGCATTTCCAGTTGATAATTTATTTCTTTCAAAGGATTTTAGATCTCTTTAGTAAGTTTAGTTTTCAAAATCCTATACGTGTTATTATTATCAAACTTGAAGAAATGCTTACTTTTTCCACCATTGTTATTTGTCTATTAGTTTCATGGGCTTGAATGTGGGTTTTATTTGGGAGGGAAAACTGAAGAATGAAGGCACAAATGTTTCATCAGAATTTTAATTCTTAAAGGTTTTATTTGGTTGATTTTGTATGGGTAATTCATGCCTTTACTTCTTCAGTGAAAATTCTCTTGGATTTTTGAAGTTAAGGGTCCTTAAACCTGATCTACCATCTTGGACTTTAAGGGTCCTTAACATGTCTTGAGATTGCTTTGAGGATTTTTTATCTTGTCCATCATCTGTTGGATTAAATGTTTGAAATACTAGATTACTTGATTGGTGCATGTCTAGAGGGATGAGTTAAGGGTCCTTTTTAATTGGGTATGGAAATTTACTTGCTATGCTCGCAAACTATTTGATGAAATGGCAAGATCATTTTTTATTAATTCTTTCTTATCGGGAAGCCATTTGGTTAACCATAAATTGAAAGGTAAGCTACATTTTATGAATATCCTTTCTATCTTCGAGTATGGCTGTTAGGGAGGAGAGATTGTTATGAAAAACAAAATTAATTCACTTGACCTGTTGATATAAAAGAAACTTATGAAGTAAACTTGGTGAATTTGAGTATCCTCTATAAGTTTATCCCTTTCTGTTTCATTGAAACATGATTTGGTTAGATGCCAACATGCAGTTCTCAGCTAATTAGAGTTTTTAAATTGGTGATTTAGGAATCAAGTTCCTGGTTAGCAATAGGAGCTGCATTTGGACTTTTACCTCCAAAAGAGCAGGTGATGAATGTCTATGCTTTTCTGTTTCAGTTGTAAAACATTAACATTTCATTCTTTCTGGTAACATGCAGACAAGTTTTGTGAAATATATATATATATATATATATATATATATATATATATATATATATATATGAATGTGATGTAAACCCAAGATGTTAGATGTCTACTTTGTGATTTGTGTTGCTTAACATGCACTGACTTAAGCATGCTTGGTTTCTCCTTTGTGGCAATTTTAATGCATATATTGTTCATCATGTCTGTCATCTACCATAACCATAGAAAAAAGAGTGTTAAGCGGAGATGGGTTGGAGACTTGGGATAAGTAATATGAAGTGAAATTTCCCCCTCTTTTATTTGTAAAGTTCCAAGCTATACTGTGTTTAAAAGAGAGCTGAGTACCATTTACAGAGAATGGGGGCTTGGTTGCAAAAGTGAGAGAAATTTTTTAAGGAAATGAGGTTTGCAAGGTTGAAGGGTAACAGGAGGCCAGTGGTAGAAAATGGAAAAACTTGATTAGAGAGTTGCAGGTGTGTTCTGGTAGTCCTTTAATTTGTATTTAAATTCATATCTATCCTGTTTAATATCGACAATTGCATTATCCCTATTTGTTTGACTAATATCAGTCAATTTTAAACTGTTGTGTCAAAGGCTTGAGAAAACAAAAAATTTAAATGATCTTCCCCAAAATTTTGTCTAACTGGCTTTTTAATTTGGGTGCCAAGAAAAGGTGAGAACTATAATAGCAAGAGGTTTATCCTATAACAAAAAAAAAATTGTATACTTTTTTTCTTTGAGTACTAATTGGTATCAGGGAACAATGACTCTTTTCTCCTCTTAAGCCATACTCGAGGCAGAGGAGTAGAGAATATATTGAGGAAGCTTTGATGTTAGCACACAACCTTGTTTATATTTTGTAACATCTTTCAGGTTGATGTTGACATAGCAACCCAGATAAACATTACTGATGATGGCCGAGATCGAAGGTGATGCATTCATTTGGTTCTTCCTTAACAAAATAGATAATCTGATTGAAATAGAAAATTGTTTAGTTTAAACTCACATAATACTTGAGGTCTTAGAAGCATGTTGAGTGCTAGGTTTGAATTAGTATAGTACTTCTGGGCAATACATGTATGTTTTTTGTGGTATGTTTGAATTACTATATTTGGTCCATCATGAACTGGTGATCTATAATTAATTCATTCAATCTTTAAAGTGTACATAATTTCTTATTATTATTCTATATATTTTATAATTTCATCTTTAAACAGGTCCTAATCCTAAACATAATCCCCACCACCCTCGTCCACCTATAGGTGAGCTTTTATTTTATCTTTTTTATATTTATAGTTAAATTCCATGATTTTCATATATATTTAGACATAACTTTCATTATTAGTATTTATACATTCTAAACATATTTCAAATCCCATAATTGTTTTAATATATCTTAGTCTTTCACTCAAACTGCCTTTATTTATTATTAAGTATTTATATATATTATATCTAAAGGCACTCTTTGAACATTATTCTTTTTCCTCTATTTTTTTTTTGTTATATTTTTTTTTAAACAAAACAATTGTAACATATGATCTAGAAATAATTGAATAAGGTAATAGAAGAGTGGTGTAATTTGGGTGTTCCTTTTGCAGAATCCCAGAATATGCATATTAACAATGACTATAATGACCAAGGGTCTAACCTCAAGCATGGTCATCCACACCATCCTCCCCTGTGAAGAGTGAAGACCGTGTCTTAGAAATGTCCAGATTACATTGAGTTCAATCTCATATTATCGTTGTATTTATAGGCGAAACTGTGAGCAATGGTTGATGATGACATTAAATAATCATTAGCGCAATAAATGTCATATGTTTAGGGAAAAGCTTCTAAGTTTCAATGGCAAAAATATCTTATCTTATTTCATCTTCATACACTCTTCCTATTTCATCTTTCAATGATTTAGTAAATGTTTAAAATATAAGCCTATTTAAAAATTAGGTTATAATTTTATTTTTCAAAAGCTTGACCTATAAGTTCACTGCCATTTAAAACCGATGCTGTAAATATTATAAATTTATTAAATATTTGAATAACTACAATATAAATTAACAGTAGCAAATATGGCGACTGTATAGATACAACGTCGATTGTGTTTCAACGTCGGTTATACAACGTCGATTGTGTTTCAACGTCGGTTATTTTGTCGGTTTCACAAAACCGACTCTGAATTATTCAACGGCACCAACTCCAATGTCGGTTTTCAAAGAGCCATAGAAATTTTTGGAGGCGGTGTAAACCGACTTCAACACTAAAATAAACCGCCTTTAAGTTCCGTTTTTGTTGTAGTGATAGTATAACAATATTTTTCAATGAATTATTTTTTTTAGAAAATGCATAACTAAAGTTACTTCATTTGCATTGCCATTGAAGTTTTATTTGAATTCAAGTGGGTCATATATATTTGATTTTTTATTCTTATAGAACTTAAATTACTAGTAGCACTATTCTAATATTCATGCAAATATTTCAATTGTTAGATAAATGCAAATCAATTATATAGATTAAGTGTAAAAAAATTTATTCTTACGTCAGTGTAAGTTGATCTCCCTCTCCCCCTCTTCCTCTCTCTCTTTCTCTCTCTCTCTATATATATATATAATTATTTTACATCAATATAAATTATATTTTCAATTTTAATCGTTCATCACACTTATATTTAATGTCTCTAGTTATTTAGTTATATGAGTTATAGAATATAAGTAGATCAATTTATTTTAATTTGGGGACGTGCTTATGGTAATTAGCAATGACAAGAATTTGAGTATGGCGTCAATTGAACCATGATCATCACGTTAAACCGCGACAATCTGAGATCATAACTTTCAATAATTTAATATAAAAAATACTATTCAAATGTATTTTATTTTTGTTTTGTCTTTTCTTTGTTTGGATAGAGTAATTAGCTTTTACTATAAAAAAAACTGGTGACGAAACACGTCCTTTAAAAAGAGGATTAGCATGTCCCCAAGTCTTGACCATTTGTCAAACATGTTATAAACAAATTGGTTCAATTTTTTACCATGCTTATTCAAAACAAAAATTACATTTCATTGCAGGTTGATGTGTTGTGTAGTAGGAAACTAACATAAAATCCTGCTTTCACCTAAAGAGGAAGACTTCAAATAAATATAGGGATCAATTCTCTTTTTTATTTGGTGCATCAGAACTAGGGGTGTTCAAAATGTCCAAAAGAACCAAACTAATCCATAATCAAACTGCTCCACATTTTAAAAATTGATTATTTTTAAAAACCGCTTTCATATGAAATCACATCTTATTTTATAAACTGATTATTTACGAAACCATAAAAATAATGGATTATCCATGGTTATCCATAATTATCCATAACCAAACAGCTCTACAATAACTAATAACTAAATCTGTTTTGGCTAACATGTTTACTGATGAAATTCCTCTTACAGTTTTTGCTTTCCCGTGAATACTGATTTTGTCGTATTGTTTTTGTGCTTGTTTATAGTCTCTCTTTTTTATTTTTGTCTTTAATCGTAATTGTGACAAGGTATTTATCCAAGTTCCTAACTTGATTGGGGGAAAACTTATAATGAGAGGTATTCAAAATGTCCAAAAGAACTAAATAATGAAGATTCTTGCAAAAAAAAAAATTTGGCCAACTACCTATAACCGGTTTATAGTTCATAACCGCTATTGATTTAAAACCGGTTTTCAATTAAAACCAGTTTTAAATCGGTTTTAAATTAAAATTGATTATGAACCATAAATCGGTTTGAAAAATCAAAAATCGGTTTTAAAAAAAGAAATCTGGTTCGGTTTGAAAACCAAACCGCTTAAAATTGGTTTGGTTCGGATTTTGTCAAAACCGGTTATGAACCGCTCCATGCACACCCCTAATCAGAAGAGCATAACCCTAGAAAAATAAATAAAAAAGAAAAAGAAAAACACCAGAAGTGGAAAACCAGAAAACTAAACGAAAACAGCCTTAACAGTCTGCATCAGATTTCCAATAGAAAAAAACCCAAATCAGACAACATTAGCAAATGGATTTCTTAGCAGGGAGATAATAAATAAGTATTGACTTGAGGGCTTGCTAAAATGTTTTCAGTAAACCAATTAGCACATCTATTCTTTTAACTCTTTGCAAAGGTAAAACCAATCCTTCAATCCTTAACAAGCCACAATCAAATTCTAATTATCAAGGGTAATTTTCGAGCAACATTACTAACAATTTTAAGCAAGTTGATAGCTTGAGAGAAATCACTCTCAATTGTAACTTAGTGAGACCAAGATGCCAAGCAAATTCCAAATAGAACTTTAAAAAAAAACTTAATAATACAAAAAAAAAGATAAACTATCATCAGACATTTTCTCTCATACAACACCCCATTCACTTTGTCACTCTACAACCACAACTCATGCAAATAACCACTATCAGGTGCTTCTCCTTGAATTTTACTCATAAAATAGAATTTCCTCTCAATCTCTTCCTCTTCTAACCAGAGCAAACCTCGGTGAACGAACTCCTTATCATTTCACATCATCTCCCTCCACATAAACACCTTCAAAACCAAAGGTCGAAGAAATGTCAAGACACTCATAGGTTCTATTTCCTCTAACTTAGTGACTTGTGGGATTGAAGGAGCAAGAAGGCATTTGGAGCAAGAAGGGGAAGCAACAAGAGGAAACCCCACACTTTAAAAAGGCACCAACTCTCAAGAAGTAAAGGTCCAATTCAAGTCATCTACTTTAGAAACTCCAAAAGAGGTAAGTTATATGGGTTCTTCCATTTCTTTCAATACTTTAAAAATCAATTTTGGGAAAGGTTGTATGTAATTCACTTATTGATAATTTTCTACATTAGAAATAATGATGGTGCAATTACATGCATATAAGTTCTATAATTTCCTTGGATTAAAAGACAATAAAGCTATTTTCCTACTTGTTGATTTTCAAAAACACTTGGGTGCTATCTTATATAAAACTTATTTGATAGGGACAACAAATTTAAGTGGTCCAACCTTGGTTTATGTTTTGGGTTGAAACTTACTATGTCTGACTCCAGGTATTTGGATATCGCAGGAGAATATCGAGAAATATGTCGGGCATATATCCGGATATGTAATGCCAGATATTCAGATACTCTACCTAGAATATTTGGAAATCTACCAGCAAAAAACCAAAACTACCTCCTTTGAATTATTATTGTTGGATATTTGTTATACCCCAATTGTTTAATTAATTTAAAATATGTTTTGATGATTACAATCAATTTAATATTAATTTAATTGATAATATTTTATTGTCTTGAAATTACTAATGAGCTGATTGTTTGAGATTTCAGAATAATATTTATTCTGATTTGAATTAGTATTCAAGATAATTGAAGATTGCATGAAGATTGAAGAAGATATGGAAGATATCATGAAGAAATAGAAAAGCATAGAATCAAGTAAAGATTAGGATAGATTTTATCTTTTTAGATTTCATGTAAGAGAAATAAAATATTTTTTGCCAAAGATTTGATTAGGATTGCATTGCATAATAGATTAAGATGTTATTATTATGAATAAGGCTCATTGCATATTATTTCAGTGTGGAGAAAATACAAGAGAGAGAAGAGTGAAGAATATACAAGAAAGAAAAGAGAGAATTAGACTTTCAAGATTAGGATTCTTTCTTGTGCATCAATTGAAAAGCTTTCTCAAGAACATTCATTCATATATTCATCCTTTGGCAAAGTGAATATTTCTCCATAGGAATTCATATTACCTATATGCTTGAGGAAAAGAAGCACTGAGGTAAATTCTTTAATTGTAATTTTCTTCTTGACCTTTTTGAAGGTCTGTACTGGGAAACTTGGATACCAGTTCCTGTGCTGGGAAATTAGGATACTAGCATGTCTCTTTTTCTTGGAAATTGAGAGTAGCTTAAGAACCCTTGTGTGATAGGGTTTCAGAATTCTAAAGGGTTAGGATTTCGTACTGGGAGACTAAGATACCAGTTGGGAATTTGTGTAAGGTGTAGACTAGGAAATTAGGATACTAGAGAACTCTTTGTACACAAGTTTCATAGTGGAGTTGTCTGTCGAATTTCAGTATTCAATTTTAGGTCCTGTGGTTTTTCTTCCCTTTTGGGTTTTTCACGTAAAAACTATTGTGTTAATATCTCTCTATCCTTATCTTGATTTATTGCTTTGAGTCAATTTTAATTAGCGAATTATTTTTATAAAACTCAATTCACCCCCCTCTTGAGTTCATCTGGGACCAACAATTATGATATGAATTTAGACATGTATTATTAACCTTCAGAACAAGAAACTGCTGCATATTTCATATTTTACTCATGTATGACTTAAAGATTCTTATAATGAGAACATATATGCATTACATCTTGTTCAATGATTAATCCACATGTGCCATATTCTATGAGATAGAGGATATGATAGTTGATAGTATGGGGGATGCCTCACATTATTTTGAGCTCAAATATACATATAGGTCAACTAATTACACATATAGTATAAGGTGGGAAGAGAGTTCTCAAGTCATAAAATAACCAAATATGTGTATCATGTTTACTTCAATTGCAACGCTGTTAATTTTAGTTGATTATTTTTTGCACAACACTCTATTCTTGTATGTAGATTGGTATCATGTGATTTCTTTCATTATATTATTGGTAAGTCTTTTAAGAAGGGGTTAAAATATCCTATAACTTATTGAGATAATTCTCACCCTTTATAGGATATTGTGGCAGGTTCGAAGTCTTAAGGTGCAGGCTCTAAACCAGAGTGATATGTTTATTCTTTGATTTCTATCTTTAAGTTATATGTATCACTTTTCTAGGTAGTTTGAAATCTCAAGTGACTTCTTGTTGTACAGGAACCCATGAGGGACTATCTCTAAACTCATATATTACTTTTGAACAGTTTGATGTATGCCATTGTCTTCCTTTGTGTGTTCTTCCTCTTACTGAAATTGTTATAAATTAATATATACTTTAACCATAGTGGTGTAACCTCTGTTCTCGACGCGGGGCGTTACAAATAGCCCATAATTCTGCTTGCAGAGGTAAGCAAAATTCCTTAAAGGAATGAAAGCCATCCACTAAATTTTCATTAGAGCAACTAATTAGGCCCCCACAAGTGACATACATTATCTTTTGACACCGCCTCATCAACATTAAGTTTCATCCATTCTTTAGAAGGTTGAACCCAAGTCAAACGATTTTCAACATGGATAAACTATTTGAATTAACCAGAGAGCATGAGATCATCAACAAAGACGAGATGAGATATTCTTGGACCCTATTTCCATGCTGTTATGGGAACCCAGTCATTGTTGTCTACAACATCGTCTATAATGTGAGTGAATTTCCCCATACATAAAATAAGATGTAAGGTGAGATCGGATCACCTTGCCTCAATCCTCTGGAAGGGGTAATAGTACCATCTTTAGCTTCATTCCATAGAATCTCAAGCTCGATGAGTTCATAATAAGGGTGGTCAAGTTAAGAGGTAGATTGAGTTCCTCCAAGATATTTCTAATGAAGCTTGATGGGATGAATTTTTCACTTCCATCCGCTTCATTTTCATCGTGAAACACTTGTTGTTCCGCCCTCTTTGCGTGTGTTTTACCTTTAATATTAGCTCCATTTTCAATAAATTGCCAAAGTTCGAAGGGTACTCTTTTTAGCGTGAAAATGAAGGATCAGGATACTCAAAAGGGTAATCAACATTCGAGCTTGGAATTATAGCTTGATTGCTAATGTCAGAAGCATTACTCTGTACTCCTTCAACATTAATGTTTGGTTTCAAATTGGCATGTCCAACATTGGAAGTAGGAATCTTGTTATTCTTCTCAAGAGTTACAGAGGATTTGCTACCCTTGTCAAGCACAGGCAAGGTCGACATACTTTTGAGAAATCCAATATGAGGGTTTATCTGTTTCGAAGGGGACAAATCTGTGGGTTTCTTCTCTGAGGCACCTGCAAAAAATATAAAAAAATAGCATAATCATATGCTTGGAAGAATTAGAGGCATTACCAGGCTTAAAATCTTTAGAAGGAGGGGATGGGGGGTTCTTCCCAAGCCTATGAACCTGAGGATTACTGGAAGCGTTGCTCTTTACTTTTCATTTATCATTTCTCCAAAGAGATAATCTTTTCTCATTTATAAACTAGAGTTTCTAGCACCATAACTACACTTATTTTAGTTGGGGGGCTAACTTTCCTTCTTCATTTGGAAAATAAACCACGATCCCACGCCATTGTAGTGAGGGTTTTAATTAGGGATTTTAGCTATTTTTTCCACCAGGCCAGTATTAACCACATAAAACTTTTGTTTAACATAGATAGGGAAAGAATCATTATTATGGCCATATAGGCCACAATGTAGATATATGAGGTATAGTCCTTCATATTCCATTCTTCTTTTATAGCCTTCTAACATATACTCCCATCTCAAAGGTTTGGACAGATCAAGGTCCACAAACACCTTGGCAAAACAACCTATATTTCCTATAGAAGTTGTTGTATCTACCTTCAAGACTTTTTCTATTGAATTGCCTAAGTAATCCAAAGAAAGATATTCAATAATTTCTTGAGGTATATCTAGAAATTTCATCAGATTCATATCTTGCTCGATTTTCTTTGAAAATGGCAAACTAAACCCTAGTAAAGAGGTAAAATATCGAGCACATGCAGAACAAGCCTATCCCATCTCTAAAACTATTATCAACTCTCTTTTGTAAATAATGCATGTTGATGTTGTCAATAATTAGATAATAGCTATATTACTATTTTAAATGAAATCCCTATTTGGTTCAAATACCAAATGATATTGATGATGCGAACATATTACTAAATTTGATTGTTTCATTAGCTACATAAAATTTCAAACCAAAGCACATTTCTTCCTTTAAGATTTATAGTTTTGTATTTTAACCAATTACGACTCAATCTCAAAAAATATCATAGGCGTATAGTTGATCTTGACCCATACTAAACGAGATAAAGGATCCAGCCCAAAAACCTAAAGACATAAACTTAGTCAATAAGAAAATACATATATCATGCATATACACAACTAGGGAACGCACAATTAGAATGACAACATCATAGGATTGATAAGCCTCCTTAATAGCCAATGGCTAAAAAATGGGCTCAAGGTTGAAATTTAGGGGTGTTCGTGGTCTGGATTGGATCGGTTTTGAAAGCAAAAATTATATGATCCAATCCCTTCGGTTTGATCGTATAATCATCCATTCGGTTTGGATTTTTTTCAAATCTGATCCAATCCAATTTTTTCCGGTTTGGATTGGATCTGTTTTCGGTTTTTTGAAAATCCTAAAATTTATTTCATGATTATTATGCAAATAACATCTGTTGTATATATTGGCTTTGTAAATTATTATTTTTTAAATACAAAAGCATTAGTAAACTATAATATAGTTTTTTTTTTTTGGGCAATGAGATATGAAGGTCTACAAAGATAAAATTTTGTTGATGAGATGTGATTATATTTTTTCTTGGGTTTAGTTGATACCCAATGGGTCTTGGGTTTAAAAATTTTTGGGCTAAGATTGGAGAAAGACCCAAGTAGGTAGAGGGTAATTAATATATTCAATCAGTTTGGATTGGATCAGTTTTCATCGACCCATCCAAAAACCGATACAATCCAATTAAAAGTTACGATTTTTTTTGGTTTTCGGTTTTTCGGTTTTCGATTTATTAGGTTATCAATTTTTTGGTTCGATCACCGCGGTTTGAATCGGTTTGGATCGGTTGATGAACACCCCAATTGAAATTATGCATAGGCCATAGCCCTTTAACAAACATCCTGCAGATGAGATACACTGACAAAGTCACCATAATCCACCAATGAGAGACATGTCGCCATACTAAGGCAGCATGATAAAACAACAAACATGTCATATCACTACTACAAAAGAGAGATTCAAAGTCAAAGTATGATTATTTCTTCCAATATAGTTAAGCTCATTAATCACATATTAATTTAAGCGTCAAAGTCTCTTGCAAGTACCCAGGATAATTATCCTGGAAATGTCATCTCATGTAGTTGAGTAGTTGATATACTCAGAATCAATAATCTAGTCCATTACCTACTAAAATAAATAAATAATCTAGTCCATTAACTTGAACCAGACTTAACCGAGTATAATCAAATTTAATTACTCTCGGACGGTTCGATAGTGAATAGTAGAGGTCTGCGAAACAAGCACCATTTCGGTCAACGGACATATGTAGTAATTTTTTTGTTTTTGAAAACTGAGGGAAAATAAATGTAGTAAATTTAGACAGCTAAATTTTGCTAGAAAGAATATGTCAGATTCATTTTTAATATAATGATCCAAAAGCTGCCACGTTAACGGTTGCACTAATCCAACTAAATTTGAGGTTCCACCAAATATTGGCGTAAATTTGTGGGGGATGCCTCCCAGTTCCAGATAATGAGATTGTTCAAGTGACTTCTCAGAAACTAGATTCCTGACGTACGATTGGGGTTTTAGTCCGCACTCCCAGGAAGTGGATGGCATTAACTCACGTGGTATGAATATGAATGTATTTTTTTTTTTTTTTTTATAACAATATGAATGTATTTTTAGCCATACGCAATATGCATATTTATGATTGGTCAATTTAATTAATGCAATAAGATAGCTCTAAATTCTACATGACATAAGATTCTCACTAGAAATTTTTCCCTTAAATATAGGGGTTCGATACTTTGAGCTTCGAAGTTTTAATACAACTATATATACCTAAGTTAATACTTTAAACAATGTCAAGGTAGTTTTACCAAAAGATAATGTTAAAAGTAAAAATACACTAATCGTTTATAAACAAAATAATATTAAAATAAAATTACTTGCAGCGGTAATATTTAATAGTATAAGAAATAATAAACATCATATGATTTTTCAACAATAATAATGAATCGAAATCAAGCATTTTATTAAAATCTACAGACAATCAATCTCACCTTAAATTGGCTAACATGTTTTCAGTACTGTTTCGAAATTACATTTTCCAACTATTAAATTTAAAATAAGACATTATACATATTAATTTTCTAATCGGGGAAGCATCTGAGAAGTAACACGATAACATATAAAATGTTGAAAGAAAATTCTATGAACATGGAGAAGCACACGGTTCACAAATCCGGCAAGCATCACCTAGAATTGTGAGCGAGACATTGTAAATAGCGAAAGCAAGGACACTAGTGAGAATTCTTAATAATCATTGCAATCATAATCCGAATGTACCTGCTTAATATAGTATAACAGAAAATTGCATTAAAATTTGTTTTTATCTTTTAAGGTTCCCAATATAAAACAAATCCAAGTCAACTTCAGCCCCCGAAGCAACTCTTTTCAAATTTCAATATATTAATTTTAGCAACCCCCTTTGCCTCCTTCAGTAGGTAAGGAATCGTTCAGCAATAAAAAAAATTAGGGGAAATAAGAGGGGGAGGCATGAAAAGGATCAAAAGATATCAAGAAAGCTATAAAATGCTAGGGAAAAAGAAGGGCCGTTGACCTAACAATTATCGTGACAGATAAATCAAAATCAAATAGAGTTTTAAAACTTGACAATCTCCATCAACAAGTCATGAAGCATACATCCGTAGTATTTCATATGGGTTTTATAATTCTCATATTGAAGGAGAATTGAAATCTCATGTTGTAGAGATAAAAAACATGTGAGACTCGTGTGTTAAAAAAAATTATATGTAGGACTTATGTCAGCACGAAAATCGAAGGGTGTGTAGAAAAATTGTAATTCTCATATTAAATAAGAATTATAAAACCCATTTTATATATAAGGAAACCAAAGATAAATTCATGATGAAATCTTCTGTAAAATGTGACAACTAAACTAGTAACTTCAAGCGCAGGTTGGGAAGTATGGTAGAAATCACAAAGAATTGCTCGTTCTTTTAAACCACAAGGCAGATAACACCTGCCTGAACATATTATCAATCTTCAGTTAGTTTCTCCGAGAAAACTTGGTAATGTCGCAATGGACAGAGCAATTACAGCTTATTTAGTACGGAGAAAAAGTCTTTAAAGGTAGACTTGGCCTCTATATTCTCATTATTAATAACTAACATATACAACATGGCATGCGCACAAACCACTGAAGCCCGTGTGAATGTACTTTGATGCTGGAGAAAGTTGTCAAAGGACCAATTATTAATAACTCCTCCCTAACTCCAAGACAATACCTTTATTAGAAGTAGATAAAGGACAAGGGCAATTAGATTACATGTGTGAAGCTCTCTATGCTACATCATAATTACGGATTTGGATTTTTTCATATGAAAAATAATCACGTGTTTATGTTATTTAATCATAATCATTCATTTAAAATTCTATATTTTTTTCTTTTTATCTCATCATCAATAAATGATTGTGATCAAATAAGATAATCACATAACCAATTTTTCACGTGAAATAATCTAAATCCACCAACTACCTATCCACACACTTCAATATTCATAAAGCAGTACTGATCACATGATGCAGGGTCTTGTACCCAATTTGTCCAACATATCCTGTGAAGAATTAAGAAAATGCAGAAAATGCTTCAGATTAAAGTTAAACCATCCGTCCCCTTCCACTTCAAGTACCTACCCCATATTGAAAGTAAACAGCCAATCAAATGTTCTTTAAAAGTCACAACTATAACAGTAACATAAAAGCCAAATATTTATTAAAAAAGAGGGATACGCAAAGAATTCCCAACGACAGATGCCTGTCTTAACACCACTCAGCATTACATTCTTACAGATCAAACAGAAGTCCAGGAAAAAAACAATTTAAAAGAGAAGATTGATAGAAAAGTGAAGTAAAATGACAACCATTATACAGAACCATCTAAACAGAAATCACAAGTTTGAAAAAAATTTACAACCAGTGTATTTGGGGGTAAAAAAGGTTCTCCTGCAACCTTTTATGCTCAGATCCAAGGAATGTTGCTAATTATTCCACTAATGTACCTGTATAATGCTGCTGACATTTTCAATTTTGGTATATTGATTGTATATATCTGAAAGATTCTTTAGTCAAAACTTTCACGGACAAACTGAACATTTACATACATCATGATTTATTAAAACATATCTTTTCGTAAATTGGTAGACCAACATTGTTATTTGTTCTTGAACACGCAAAAATAAAAACTCTGGCATCTTAAAAGTATTAAAAATTTGAGCATTAATTATATGAGATGGGTTTCTAAAATTTCATTCATTAGGAATTAATTTCATCCGTGCTTATATGCAAGTCGCAAGAACGATTCGAAGTCCTGATGTATATATATTTGCGTAACACAATACTAATGGATATAAAACTAAAAGCTTTAACTGTACATGTGTGTAACGATTCAAGAAAACGAGAGTTTTTTTGCATATTTTGGGAATAACTTATTGCTTACTTTGTAACAGATTTTAGAACGGTGAGAAGTGAATAGAAAACTGACTTGCAAGTCAATATCCTCCAGGTTAAAGAATATCTCACGAGCAAAAGAAAATTTTGATCTCCTATTAACATAAACAATAATAGTTATTGAGCATTATGGTAAAAATCAACCATCCAAGGCAGCTATGGCTCAATGAAATAATTTTAGAAGTCGTGCCTCATAAAAGTGTTCAAAATGCAGAAAATGCAAATACCAGAGCAATGTTTTTTCTTTTAACTTCGTCAAACGCACATTAATGTTTGGATTGAGACAACGAAAAGACGTATATGGAAAACAACTTGGAAACAAGACGTCAGTGTCAACTTTGTATAGCTGAATTGCCAGAAAACGAGGAGAAATTTTCGAACCATGAAGGACAACAATTCAAAGAATCAATCAGCAATTTTCCCATTATAAACAGCTAGGCTAACAACAGAGAGCCAGCCATCATCATTATTCAATAATATACAAGATACAAAAGAACCCTATCACATTCACAACAAAAATTTGATCTTTCCATTTTGTACAGAGGATCCACCCAACAAGGCAGAATCAATAAACACAAAAAAAAAAAAAAAAAAAAAAAACACAACTCACCTCCACAGAGGACAAAAATCAAATCTTCAAATCTTATTGTTATCAAAACTTAAGCTTTCCATAATCAACTTAAACGATTGTGGTTTCCCCTTAGAACACGAATCAAATTAGACGAATTTCTCCTCACTTTCTCATTATCATCCTCCAACAACCCAACAGCAATCTCCAAAACCCCTTCTTCCAGCGCAATCAAAACCATTTCCTGACTATAAAAACAAAGTGAATTGAGTGCCAACAGTGCATACTGAATCCCCCTTGAACTCCCATCCCTCAAAACCCGAGCTAGAATCTTCACACACCCATCATAACCTTCCATTTGCTCTCTTCCTTCTTTACACTTAGCCAAAACACCAATAACCTCAACACCCCTCTCAAGCCCAGAATCAACATTCCTCAGCAAAATCGGCACCGCGCCGCAATCCACCGCTCTCCGCCGGTTATCCGGGAAAGAGCACACCGCGTAAAGTGCCGTCGCAGCTTCTTTCCTCTCCCTTCCTTTACCATCCCGGAGAATCGCCACCAGTGCTTCCATCGCCTCCGGGTACGCGCCGATCGTGGCCTTGTTCACCTCCACAACTGCGAGGCTCGTGATCACCGTCGCGGCAAGCGCGCGGCAATCCGGCGATGCGCCGCGGCGGAGGACAGCCACGACGCGGGCTATGACGCCCTCGGCGACGAGGCCGACCTTGTTGTCGTCGTCGAGGCTGAGGTTGAGGAGAAGGGAGAGGGCCTTCTCCTGCAGCGCGGGTTCGCCGGAGTCGACGCAGGAGAGGACGGCGGAGACGGCGCCGGAGTCTGCGAGGCGGCGGCGGAAGGCGGAGTCGCGCTTGGAGAGGCGGGTGAGTTGGCGGAGCGATTCGGTTTTGGAATCGGCGGTTGAGGATTGAGAGGTGAGGGTGGAAATTAGGGTTTGGGGTTGGGAAATTTTCTGGTGGAGAGGGGAGAGGAGTGTGTAGTTGGAGATTAAGCTTCGGAGGGCGTGGTTTGGGACGAGAGAGGAGTTGTCTGAGAGGGGTAGTTTGGTAATTGGACATGTCCGGTGACCGGCGTCTAACCACCGTTGGATTGAGGAACGGTCGAAGGTGTGACCCGAAGAGAGAATAACCGGGTCGGACATTATTTCTAGAGAGATTGGACATTTGAAGTAATCCGGAAGATGAATCGCCATTTCCTCGTTGAAACAAACCCTCTCTCTCTCTCTCTCTCTCTCTCTCTCTCTGTGTGTGTATATAAATATATATATGACTGAAAACAAGAGCAGCTTCAACTTCAAGGTTGAAGTTTTTGTATGTGTTAGAGTCAGACAAAGGGGTTTATGAGGTTTTTCGAGTAGATAGGGGCTATGGTACTTTTTATGTTTCACCGTTGTTTCTTTCCTTTTTAGCTTCGTAAGTGTTTCTATTTCTGGGACGATAATGCCCTTCTTCGTACACTGTTCTCTCCACCAAATGTATAGAAGTGAGTTAGTCTTCGGAGGGTTTGGTGGGGGAAAATTTTTTAGAATAGTAGAAAAATGAGATAGATAAAGAAATGATTAGAAAGTGAGATAAAGTAAGATAGGTAAAAAATTGTAAAAAAAAGTTGTTTGGTGGGAAAAAACTTTACTGAAAAAATTAGGTAACTTTATGAAATTAACAGTGCATTAAAAGTGAGATCACCGATTTTCCAAAAAATCTCACCTTCAAACTGGGTTTCTAAACAGTGCGGATATCTATGTCTCATAAATCTATACAAATTGAACAGATGAGTTTTTGGTGAAAATATGTTGAAACAAATATGGTGTTTCTAAAAGTCATACTCGAGAAACATAAATATCTCTTGAAAAGCTCTAAACCAAACACCACCTCAATGCTTTATATTAAACAAATTATGCGTAACAACTTGTTTCTTATTAGATGTAGTTTATATTAAACAAAATAGCCATAATATTGTTTGTTTACCTCATGTTAGTTGCCGATATAAATGAAATGTAATTTAATTCATGAATAATTCTATTCTAATAACAATTTTCGCAATAAGTTTCAATTTATTTTTTTCATAATGTTTAAAAAATATGGAAGTCTCTTAATGCCCGAAAATAAGTATCGATCATTGAAAATATCAATTTAAGCAAAAAAAGTAATGCTGTAAAAATCTGATTAATGCAATTAAAGAAAAGGGATAACATTCTTTGCAAAACCAATTTAAATAAACAAAGATGCATTAATTATTTAATAAGCAATAAAGTAATAACAACATTGTCAGAAACAAATTCTTGGAAAATTTTTGGATAGAATACATGTCTTTTTTTTTTAATTGGAGATTAGTTTCATTTTTCTTTCTCGAAACTAGCATTTGGAGTCGTATTCCGTAAATAAGGTGGCCGAAAGAAGTTGAATAAATGTTATATTCATCTACTATATATTTTACTTGCTTTTCTTTTGGTTGCATTGTTATATTTTTTTTGGCAAATTTAGTTGTGCCGTGTTTTTTTTTTTTTTTCAAAATTACTTTTAATATTAAGGTGGTGGAAATTGGAAAACCAATAAATGTAAAACATCAATGCAGAAAGTGAAACTAACTCCATGAAACTCGTGTTTAAGTTTAAAAATTGACGAAATTCAGGGATGGTAACAGAAGGGCTTTTTGGGCTTTCCCGAGAATGTATGCTATCTTGTGTCGGTTACTTTGCCGGAAACGAGAGGGAAAGAGAATGTTGTTTCTTTTTAAAGTACTAAAGTGTTTCCGTTCACTTTTTCATTGTTGACAAGAAAGCCATAGTCCTAGTTAAAATGACACGCAAGCGCGTTTTTTTACGAATTATCCCTGTTAAAGATTATAAATAGTATGCATGGAGAGCAACATATTTTTCACTGAATTTTAATAAATTATATATTAAAATTTGTTTGAATAATGAATAAACTGTTAAGAATAATGTTTATCTTGAATTTGAATTTATATTAAGAGGAAGGTTATATATATTATTATTATAGATTTATTATTCTTATTATTTAATTGATTACCGTTGGATCAATTTAAAATCAATAATAATTAATTTTTCTTATTTTTTAATCATTAATTTTTTTATTTTTTTATAAATTTAATCGTTAATTTGAAATTAATTCAATGATAATTATAAATTTAATCGTTAATTATTTATACTAAAAGCCAAAATTCTGTGCTATTTTTAATATATAATTATAATTACTTGTCAAATTTAACGGTGAAATAATCAATTCGCACAACTTTTTATTTTGAAAAAAAAAAAAGCTTTGTCATATATTGATAATATGTTATCTACAAATTCAAATGGAAATTATTATTTTTAAACTCAATTTGTCTCTATGGTTTCTTCTAATCGATATTACTATATAAAGGGATTTTTTTATGTATTGTTTAAAACTTTTACTGCAAGAAATTGTATGAATCATAAAAAGAAAATCCAGCATCGATTTGAATTTGATAGAATTAATGATATCCTATATGGGCTTTATCTTTTATATATTATCATAACAAAATTCTCTCTTTTAGTGGAGATCTTATTTTCTAACAAATTATTTTTTTGGTAAGCACAAATTATTATTATTTAATCAAATATAAATATACAATTTTACAAATACTGATTATTTTGTAATTGTAACTATTAATTTTTAACCTCATATTATTTAATTATATTTTTTTAGTAAAACTTTATAATAATAATGGGAAAATCGTTTATCCTTTTAAATGACACAACTTATATCCTTTTACTCTCAGAGAGAGGTGAGGCCCACACCTTTATTTTTTTTGTCAACTCTCTCTCCTCCTTTATCTATCTCTTTCTCTCTATTAAAATGACATAACTTTATATTCTTTAAAATGACACACACTTTTTTCAATAATAATAGTTTTTTTTTTGTGATTTTACTTGTTTTTAGTCAGTACTTTTCTTTTTAAAAAATAAAAAATAAAAAAGTAGAGCCCAGGCATCAAAACGATAGTGTTAATTAAACTAATCTCACGTGAGCAAAGTCTCAAAATCAAGATTACAAGACGACACAATAACCTAGACACAAACCTACAGTAAATAAACTGAATTTTTTAATTAAACAAAAGAGTTAGGAACTTTATATTTGAAGTGAAATTACGATATATACTTCAGAAATTGTGCTATCCAAAAGTAAAAGATGTATTTCAAAATATATTATGTAAAATTATAACGATTTATTATAAATTAAAATGTAAATTTATAACGATTTATCATAAATTAAATTTAAAATTACAATAATATTTAGAATAAATTATTAAGTTATTAATATTATGAAATAATTAATGTTTATTTTTATAATTAATTTTTTAATGGATAATATTGTACCTTTTAAAATACATTCCTTGAATAATATTTATTGTTTAATTCGACATGGTATGTATAAAAAAAAAAAAAAAAAATCGACATGGAAGTGACTAGTGAGTGAGTGAGTGACCGGCAACTGAAAATGAAATGGTGGAAGTCAACAATTTGAAAGTCCAAATTTGTGAGCCAATCTCGCTCACACGCGGTGACACATGCTTCTCTGGTGATTCTTTTCTTTCGTTTCTTTTTCCTCCTTTTGTTTTGTTTTGATGATTGTCTTTCTTTGCTTTAAATTTTGTGCATGCGTGCCATACAAGTTTCTCTCCCAAATATGTGGATATAAATCACCTTTCTTAGTGAAAGAAATATACCAAAAATAATATTAATATATATAGCAGGGGATATGTAACATACACGTCTCGAGCCAGTTCAATTAACATATATATGATACTAACAGAAATAGCGGAAGACTTAACTTACGAAAATACGAGCTAATTTTTTTTTTCTTTTTCTTTAATCTTTTTTCACATGATATATTACATTGCATACTTCTTCTAGTTTACTTTTCATTTGACGAAGACGAAAATCAGACAGAGTACCGTCTGTAAATTGGACAAACGGAGATTTGCAAATCTCACTCTCAAGGTATCCTAATAAACAGTTTATACAATATATACTTCCAAAAATATTAGATATTTATATAAGACCATATACTCATTTATGGGCGCATGTATAACTTGGCTCCGTGTCACTATGTCTAACAACATGCATATCCAACATGTAATCATATAACTGAATACTACATCATAATATAAACATGCCTGAATACACAGATGTACATGCATCAAAGCAGAAAACATGTACAAAACATATACAGGCCATATACAGAATAACGGATTAGACATCATGATCCTCAAAGTGAATGTAATACTGAAACACATAAACAATCCTCAAAATAATGGTAGCATACTGCTACCCAAAATCCAGTCCACGAAGCACTCTATCCACAGGTCGTATCCCTGCCCTGTGAAGGCGCACCGCCAATCTGTGCACCTGAAATGATGTCCCCAAAAAGGATGAGATAACTAATCCCAATAAGCTCCAGGTTTATAGAGAATTCTCCATATCCTTGGACTCACTCCTGCATGAAAGTTAGATACAGAGTATATAAAGCATTATATAACAGATATCATAACAGAACAAAGCATATATACATATCTTATCAGAGGCATACGTAGTGATTCCCAAGGGAGGACCCCAAGCGAAAATCAACGCATGTGTTCCCAAGAGAGGACCCCAAGCGGAACCAGAACACATCAAAGGTGTACTCAGTCAGTCCCGAGGGAGGACCCCAAGCAGACATCAGTGCACAAACAAATCAATGGCCAAAGATCAATACAGAAATCACATCAGAACAAATCATATCATGTTATCACATAACTCTATATGAATGCATCTATACAAGGCATCAAATACA
The DNA here is from genome assembly GCF_033153095.1 of Gastrolobium bilobum. Classification (NCBI taxonomy): domain Eukaryota; kingdom Viridiplantae; phylum Streptophyta; class Magnoliopsida; order Fabales; family Fabaceae; genus Gastrolobium; species Gastrolobium bilobum. Next base: position 188,510 of record NW_026896850.1, on the reverse strand, counting down.
ATCATACAATCCAACCATAGTTCACTAACCATGGTGGGGCACTCAAGCAGGAAAGACTCCTTAAACATAAAGCTTACCTCTTGAAGCTTTACCAATTCGCTTACTTGTAGCACAAGCTACTTATCTTGCTCTCCGAGAGTCCAAATGTTCACCATCCCTAGGCACACCTAGAGAAGGAATTCAACACAAAACTCAATAAAATGATATAATGCCATGTAAATATACAAGACACACACTTTATTGTTGACTTTCTTTTTACTTAATCATATTAGGCCATGAGTGGGTGGTTCTTTGTTCAACAAATCTCCACAAAATTCCACATATTCACTTAGTCTTAGGATAGTCCCAAAAGGCCTTTAGAACACTCATTACTCCTCTTAGCACCTAAAAGCCTCTTTTTCCCAATTTAAGGCAGAGTTCCCATTACAAAAGAGCTATAAGATTTCTCTTTGTCTAGTGCCTAAACCCAAACTTAGCCACCTATATTAATTATTTTACGGATAAAAGTGTTCTCACTTGACGAAACAGTAACTCCAAACATATACCTCCTTTGGAAATGGCCAAAACTCATTTTAAGGCCATACAAAGGAGCTACCTTATTTTCTTTTTTATTTCACCAAAGCAAAGGTTCATACACCTTAGAATATTATTCCACGCATAAAAGTATGCTCTCTTTGCAAAACAATAACTCCTAGCACATACCTCCTTTGAAAATGGCCGTAATCACATATAAGGCTTAAAGAAAGAACTTACTCATTTTTCTTTTTATCTAAGCCAACCAAAGGTTTAAACATCTAATTATATAGTCCTTAGGCCGTATAAGTACTCATTAGCAAAAACGAGCACTCTAAAAGTATACTTTCTTTGTAAATGACTAAGAGGCACATAAAGAAAATCATGCCAATTTCTTGATTCCAATGCTTTAGTCCATCAAATTCAAGCTTATCATACAACCATAATCATCATTAGGTAGTAAAACCCTTTTTACACATTAATTCATCTATTTATACTTCAAAACATAAGACACCACTAAGCGTCATTCACTTAATCCACTCAATTCACAACTTACATATACATATAAACCTTCATAAAGTGTCCAATTATTTTTTGAACATTAAACCCTAATTTTTCACAAGGGAATTTTTCAAACTTTAAACACATGTTCATGAGCTTTTTGACCATTATAGCCTTTTTTTTAATAATTAATTACCAAATTGACTCTATTTATAAACTATTTCAAAAATTTAACCTCTCCAGAAAACATAACACTAATCTGCCCATGTTTGACCGTTGACCATGAAGCCTATCCGGGTACACCCCTCCCTACCTGTGTATTTTTTGAAAATTTATTCCTACCCGGGTAAGGAGGGCTGTACCCGGGTATAGTTCTTGACATCTGAAAAATTGCTTGAATTATTTACCCGGGTAGGGAGGGGTGTACCCGGGTAAATCTCGACCAGAAACCCCAAAACCGTTTGAATATTATCTCAACTATTTCAAATATTTATGGCATCTCAACGTGTTGTTATACACCATAATAATTGATCCCCATTGATTGCGCCTCAATAAATACGCTCTATCGTGGCTTGATTTCTGGAAATTATTCTGAAGTTATTTATTTTTGAATTAGTATTTATTTTCTTCCTAATCTGTTACAATTTTGTTTCCCTTTTTAATGCTGATTTCTTTCCTAATTAGTGTGTAGCTGATTTATAGGGATTGTACCCTTCATCTTAGCAAAAAGAAATCTGAATTATTCAGAAAAATTATTGTTCCCTTTTTACCAAAATTCTTTACAATGCATTCTTTCCCAAACTTCATGTGCGCATATCCTTCAACAAAATGAGGTTGAGCACAAAAATCATCTTATTGAAACCACTCAGATTCTCTTACTCCTTGGCAATGTTCCTTCCGGTTTTGGGATGATGCCATTTTCACTACTTGCTACCTATTTAATTGGATGCCTTTCTCTCCGGTTTTCGAGTTTCTGGTCGAGATTTACCTAGGTACACCCCTCCCTTCCCGGATAAATAATTCAAGCAATTTTCCAGATTCAAGAAAGCATTGTAAAGAATTTTGCGCTCAACCTCATTTTGTTGAAGGATATGTGCACATGAATTTTGGTAAAGAATGCATTGTAAAGAATTTTGGTAAAAAAGGAACAATAATTTTTCTGAATAATTTAGATTTCTTTCTTGCTTTTCATCAAAGGGATTAGTACAATATATAGAGAATAAAGGCTTTACATCAAATCAGCCTTTTTGCTAAGATGAAGGGTACAATCCCTATAAATCAGCTACACACTAATAAGGAAAGAAATCAGCATTAAAAAGGGAAACAAAATTGTAACAGATTAGGAAGAAAATAAATAATAATTCAAAAATAAATAACTTCAGAATAATTTCCAGAAATCAAGCAACGATGGAGCGTATTTATTGGGACGCAATCAATGGGGATCAATTATTGTGGTGCATAACAACACATTGAGATGCCATAAATATTTGAAATAGTTGAGATAATATTCGAACAATTTTGGAGTTTCTGGTCGAGATTTACCCGGGTACACCCTTCCATACCCGGGTAAATAATTCAAGCAATTTTTCAGATGTCAAGAACTATACCCGGGTACATCCCTCCCTACCCGGGTAGGTAAAAAATTTCAAAATATATCCGGGTAGGGAGGGGTGTACCCGGGTAGGCTTGGTGGTCAACGGTCAAACAGAGACAGATTTGTGTTATATTTTTTTGGGAGGTTAAATTTTCGATATAGTTTATAATGAAGGTCAATTTGGTAATTAATTATTAATAAAGGGTTATAAGGGTCAAAAAGCCCATGTTCATGCTTACTTCACATCCTAATTTCAATTTTCCAACTCTAATCCATCATAAATTTCAATTTTCCAACTCTAATATTTCACAAAAAGTGTTCATAATATTCAAAACTTAAATCATGACATTCAAACCATTGAAATGAGAATCTCTTATCTCAAATCACATATACAAGGCTTGGAGAACAAGACTCAAGCTTGGTTCCACCCAAAAATCCACTTCTCTCACTAGGATGAATAGTGACCGAATTTTGAGAGGAAAAGAGCTCTTCACACAAGCCTTTTTAGCCTAAACAAAGTAGTGGGATGGATTCACCATCATCTCTACTTAAACTTTCATGTATGACACTTTAAATTTTGGTGGCTAAATGAGTGAGAAAGAGAGGAGAGAGAAAAGCAAACCCTTACCCTTTTTACAACCATTGAAACCACGAGTGAGAGAGAATATGAAAGACAGAGGCGCGCACGAGGAAAAAGAAATAAAGGAGTTGTAAAGTTAAGTTACTTTAACTAGGTAACAACTTATCTATATACACACCTCCATTCAATACCAAATTTTACCCAATGAACTAGAATTTTTTTTAAGTCATATGTCTAACTTTACTTTTGCATTCTGGATATTTTCCTACACATATTCTTACCCCAAAAATCTCACTGACTGTACTTTTTACCTCAAAAGGAACCCTAATTTATTTAATTAGATATTTTACTTAATTTAACCTATTTATGCATGATTAAATATTTAATCACATGTCCTTTTCTAATTAAACGGGTTAGGGATATTATAGGATATTCGTATTATCAAAAAAATTTACTATCAACACATTACCTATCTTATCATCATTGGATCAGAGAAAGAAAATGTTGAAAAGTTTTTAAAGAGAGAGAAAATACTGATCCAATAGTGATTAGATGATGGGTTTGTAGTTAATTTTTTTGGTAGTAAGAATATCTCTCCCCTATATATATACATAGACACATTATTTGCACAAGACTTCACAGCTGAATCCATATAGGTTGGACCATTAAGTGGAATAGTGCCCTAAATGTCATAATTTTACACAATTTTCCCCAAATGCTATACGAATAATACTTTTTACCAAACTGGCATGCGTCCAAGTTCACTACCAGTCGTAGCGAACTTGGTTAGGCCACGTGGCACGTTTCTATTAGCGTACATTATAGGTGTTATCGAACATAATCGCCTATGATTTCATGACATTTGCACATTTTGCAAGAAAAAAGTTGACTGGACCAAGTTCGGTGAACTTGGTACGCAATTGAAACATGTCACATGACATAACCAAGTTCGCTATGATTGGTAGCGAACTTGGATGCATGACAGTCTAGTAAAAAGTATTGTTTGCATGACATTTTGACATTTTTTGTTTCAAAACGTGACATTTAGGTGATTGTTTCCCATTAAGGTCCATTAAAGGATCACATCCCTACATCTTCATAATGAGCATATGAATCTTACCTCGAATGTTCTCTCACTTTCTAGACAGGTCACATATTGTATCAATAGTGGAGCAATTTCTAACACAAGCACTAAGGTAATGGGTAAAATGATTTTTTCTTTCTCATATCATTAGGAAATATTATTCTTAGCTAATGTATAACTCTCTTTGCCATCATAAAAGTTATCTTGCATATATTATTTTTGTGATTTGTTACTCTGTTGAATTTTTGAGCCATTACACGCTTACACATTTCACCTTTTTTTAGTTATATCTGAAATAACTCTCACGTTGACTCTTCAAGAATTTTGTTCCATATCACTGGCTCATTGAACATCCTTATAATGAGAAATTACATCCCTTGAAGAATACAAACTCAATTCTAACTTTACAACAACTTAATATTTCACTTTAATTTGGAGAAGTTATCGTTATTAATATTTTATTTTAACAAAATCTCAAATATTTGGTATTTTTTTATCTTTTAATTGATTATAACGTAATTGAGGGTCTATTTGTTTGTGTTAGTTAAAAAGGTTTAATTTTTTATAATAATTAGATAAATTTTTGAAAAATATTAAAAACAAAAAGATATTAACAATTAATTACATCAGAATAATTTTTTTCACAACTTTGTGTGTTGAACATTTTAAAACACATATTATTGTGGGCTTATTTATCCTTTATGGGCATCTTAATTCCTATGCTGTGGAATAAGATAGAGAATAATGTAAGGGGTGTTTGGTAGAGAAGACATTTTTTTTATTCGATAATTGTGATTCTTGGAAATAAGATAGAAAAGTGAGTTTTCTGGAAATGTTACAAAAAAATTATTTGGTAAGCCAAAATATTATTGAGATTTTTGTTAGAATATTCACATATAATTTACCATTTTTCGATGAAAGTGAGAATACCATCATCTGAGTGGTATTTTGGTTTATATTTTACACACAAAATAAAATCTTGAAAAAATCACGTTCCCAAAAAAATTTTAAAAATCTTCTACCAAAGATAGATAAATTATATTACCACCCTCACTTTTCCGAGAATCTGAAAATAAATCTTCTACCAAATATCCCCTAAAAGAAATAGGGCGGGACGTCACGAGATGAAAAGATAATAAATTATTATATTAGATAAGGAAGGATCCGTTTACAAATATTTTTTATAATTTTTTGCAAATTACACTATGTACTCCCCGGAAAACATAGTGCAACCTACTAGTGTTTTCCCGGAAGAACATAGTGTAATTTATAAGAGTTTGTAAATAAAAAGTTTGCAAATATAACCCTCCCCATATTAGATTGTCATTTATTAATTTTTATTCAATTTTCTTAACCTCATTTTTAATTCAGTTAATTATGTATTATGGGTAGTACATAGTTATAATGTTAAAGCCACTTTTTTTCTCTTTCGTCAGTCTCTTTTCAGAACTTATCTGATGACATAAAAAGAGAAAAGGGGCAGGCTGAATTTTTTAGCTACGTTTGAAATGTAGCAAATCATGTTTCAATTGTTTTGAAAATTAATCACGTTTTGGTCGTAGTTATATAACCGTGGCACCAGCTGAATTTTTTGGCACTAACTTAAATGCTTTGTTGGCTCCGCCACTGGATTAGCGGATAATAAACAACATAGCTAAGGTACGGGGTGTATGCATTATATAACTAAGAGAGACAGAGGGTTTAGTATGTGTATGTGGTTGGTTTAATTCTTTATTATATATGGGTTACTTGCCATGAATGAATTTTTGGGCCTCTTAAGAATATTAAAAGTTCAGTTTAGTATCGATAGTTGTTGCACTAAAATTAATATAATTAAGGAGTTTTTATTAATTTTCGTCTTAGACGTTAACTTCTTTTGGTGCCTTCTAAAATGTGTATTTTTGTCAAGCCCATAACAAATATTATTATAAAGTTTCACCTAAGGATTATTTTTTCATAATAGTTTAATAATTATTAGCATAGCAATATAATAACGGAAGAATATCATATTCGATCGGCATGCCTTTATAAAAGGGCTAGGAGTGTGCAAAAAAACTGGTTCACTTGCCCTGCCCTTGATCCGACCTTGATCTGACCCATAAATATCTATATTTTTTGAACTGGTTTAAATACTGACCCACTTTTATTTGGGTCAGTTTTAAACCTGACTTGTTTTAATATTGACCCATTGACCCAAAACTTGACCCATACCCATTATGTGAAAAAAAAAGAAAAAAAAATCACAATTACATTAAAAGAAAAGTTATAACGTAAAACAATTACGTCAAAATTTTTTACGGAAAATATTTCCATAAAAAAATTTCGCAAAATTTTTTGACGAAAAATATTTTCATCAAAATTTGTAAATAAACAATATTTCTGTAAAAAAATTTGACGGAATATTTTTTTTGTCAAATTTTTTTACGGAATCTAAATTTCGTCAAAATATTTCACAAAAAACTATATTTATCAAAAATTTCGACGAAACACATTTTCATCGAAATTTTTTGACGGAAAAAAAATGTCATCAAAATTCTTTACAGATTTCAAATTTAAGCGAAAGTTTTCAATGGAAATATTTTCGTTAAACTTTTTGACAAAAAAAAAAATTCGTCGAAATTTTTAGCGAAACACATTTCTATCGAAATTTTTTGAATAAATATTTTCGTCAAGTTTTTTGATAAAAAAATTTTCCATCAAAATTTTCAACGGAACACATTTCTATAAAAATATTTCGTAAAATTTTTTGATAAAAAATATTTCAATAAAAAATTTTGACGAAAAAATATTCGGTCAAAATTCTTTAGAGAATCTAAATTTCGTCGAAAGTTTCGAATCAAACATTTCACTCAAAACAATTTCCATCAAAAATTTCAACGCAACACATTTCTATCAAAAAAATTTGACGGATAAAATTTCGTTCAACTTTTTGACAAAAAAAAAATTTCGTAGCAATTTTTAGCGAAACACATTTCCATAGAAAATTTTCAACTAAATATTTTTCGTCATGTTATAAAAAATATTTCCATCAAAATTTTCAACGGAACACATTTCTGTAAATAAAATTCGTAAAAAATTTTGAAAAAAAAGATTTCGATAAAAAATTTTGACGAAAAAAATATTCTGTCAAAATTCTTTAGAGAATCTAAATTTCGCCGAAAGTTTCGGATGAAAAATTTCCCTCGAAACAATTTTCGTCGAAATTTTCGTTAGAACACATTCCCATCGAAATTTTGAACGAAAAACATTCCGTCAAAATTTTTGACAGAATTCTTTTTTCGATTAAAACATTGGATGGAAGAAATCATTTTCGTCAAAACTTTTGACGGAAATTAAATTTCGATAGAAAATTTATTTTTGTAAAAATTTTCATTAGAGAAAAAATTTCGTCGCTTTTCGACAAAAAAATAATTTTGTGACAAAATTTTCGTCGTTTGCAACGTAGAAATTTCGACGAAATTCTGTGAGGAAACCAAGTCAAAAACGGGTCAGGTCAGATTTGACCCACTTCAGAAACCAAGTCAGACCTACTTCAAAAACCAAGTGAGGTCAGATCTGACCCGGTTCTGAACTAGTTCAACAAAATCCAAACCAAGTCAGACCTGACCTGGATCAAATTAAAGCGGGTCGGGTCAAAATACTTGACCTATAAAAATCAAGTTGGGTCGAGTCGAACAAAAATCTGACCTGACCTGACCTATGCACAGCCCTAATTACAAGAGATCCATGATGCCCTTTTTACTCTTTAGACTCTATTCAATTGTACATTTAATTAAGGCATGCATGCCTCCACTTGTTCAAAAGAGGGAAATTATTACAGCACATTTCTGCATTCGGTGTACCAAAACTATATGTTTGAACTTTAAACACAGGACTGTACAAAATAAACATGAAAAAGAGAGAGAGTAAATCTGCGTCGGATCCATTAGTGAAATAAATAAATCTTCGGGTCTCTAACATTCATAAACGTAAACCGAGTACTTAGTCTCTTAGGTCAGTTCCTTTTTTTAGACTCTCACTTGTGGTACTTTACATGCCTGACTTAGAGAAAAAAATTTATCTACAACTTCACTTGAGGTACTATATGATCAGTGTAAGTCTGAAGAGTTTTACATTTATTATAGAGTTTGGTTGTAATTGCATCCAATGAATATAACTTATTCCGAATTAGTAGCTATGTGACTGCTTTTACAGCCGTCTATGGGGTAAGATTATTTTTCACTATATTAATTATAATCATTAATCCTATTTATATCAATGCCTCTAATTTATTAACTATGTGACTCAATAAATATTAATGCACTAGTGGATCAACCACTAAAATGAATATAAGGTTTTTTAATTTTATACTCCTTAGTATCCAAAAAAAAATATTTATCCACAGGATAAAATTATATATCCCAAAACCTCAAAATAACAACATTTTGAGATTTGGGAAAAGAATGTATGACATTTTGGAAACTTTTCTTTTTTCTTGCAACATGAATCTTTTCAGAACAACTTATTTTTAAAAAAAAAATGTTAAAATAGCAGTTGCAAGATATAACTTTATTTTCTCTGAAAAACATTAACCCATATACATATGGTTATGATCATTTTTATACCAATATAAGTTTTTCTCTCAATCTTGGCTGTTAATCCTATTTATATCTAATGGTTAAGATATGATGTAAGCAGTGGCGGACGCATGAATTTTAATGACGGGGGGCGAAAATAAAAAATATTGTATTATAAACAAAAATATTTGAAATATAATACAGACCTAATATAAAAAAAATTAAAAGAAATCTATTACAAAGATTAAGATCACTTCATTTGACTCTTATTTTACGTATTTTCTTATTGTTAAACTCATATAATTGAATCCGTGTTAAAACTCAAAATAATTTCTTTTTTAATGTATGTAATTTAAGAATCATCAAGAAATTGGTCTTCTATTTTATTTCGAAGCTTGTTCTTGATTTTATTTTACGCATGCGGATCCTTTTTTTTTCTTTCTTTTTAAATGTCAGAATTCGCGTGTGTAAATATGTTTGCTACAAAAAAATTCATATGCTATTGCTGCAGAAGATACGAACCCATAAATAAATCATGTTATCCATTATCAATAAATTAGATACCCACAAAGTTATATATGTCCTTTCATTCTTTTTATAGCTAAAATTGTTGGAAATTTAAAGAGATTAAGAATAATTTAGAAGAACACACTACAATTTTTTAATCTAATCACGTGTTTGATAGGAGGTGAAAAAAAAAATTCTAAGAAAATGGAGTTAAAAAATTATTTGCCTATGTTTGGTAGGAGGTGAAGAAAAAAATGTGGCTAGGAAAAAAAATTTCCCGTTATTTGTTTTTCTATGTAAAATAGTTGGGAAAGATTACTACTGAAGAGTGAAGAGGTACTTGAAGAGTGTTTCAAGATTGAGTCTCACGTCCTCCTTCAATGAAAATGTTTGTGCTTCCTCTTCAGTCTTCTCCTCTTGCAATTGCAAGCTGAATAATTTTCAGAAATTTGATTTGAGCCGTTGAGATTTTGTGCTTCCTCGTCACGCTCACTCATGTCAGTAATTTACCCACTCACACATATTTTATAATATTATTAAAATACTGTTTATATGTACAATTTTTTCCTATCAAATTTTAAGGGGCGAGAGCCCACCCTAGCCCCCTCTAGATCCGCCTCTGGATGTAAGATTTATTATTTTTATATCAGTATAAGAATAATCTGCTTTATATATATATATATATATATATATAATGTTATATATATATATATATATATATATAATGTAAAGTTAGGTTATATTAAATTCTATGGGAAAAATCTCTGGGAAAAAATAACTATATGAACAAAATGTATTTTTTTTTTAACGCGTACCGAACTGACAAAGAAACCAGCATCTGAAAAGTATACTTTTGTACAGAAGAAAATTTTTTCATCTTATCATCTTAATGTTGTGTCAATTGAGCTCACATTTCGTGGCGAGAAATATATTGGCAATTAAGGATATGTAATTTTCACAGAAGATGGGAATCTTCCTTGGTACTTGGATGCTGATTCATACTCAATCATCGCTGTATATATATGTTTAAATATTTTTCTATATTGGATTGTCATTTTCAATATTTAACACATTATTGGCTTTATTAACGACATTCTTTGTTGCTTGATATCTGATACAATCATAGAGGTGGAAACATACTTTTGAACAGTTGTCCGGACGGCCCCTTGTTCACATCAACCGTTTGTCTTGTTTAAACGTGTTGCACTTTAATTGTAATCATGTGTAGGCAACTCGAACACTTCTTTTGCGACCATACTGATTATCAACCATATTCACCCACAATCACATCATTACATCAACAATTCGTTCCGAGTTTCCTATTCTTTTGCACAACCCATTTCAGGAGTACGGAATATTTTGCTGAACTTGAAAAGAAGGAAGTTAATGGTCATCGAGAAGGTAAAGGAAAACCCAAGTACTTCAAGAAGTGATATTCTGAGTATCTATCCCATGCATAGAAAACTGTTTGATGAGCTTTATCTTTACTTATAAACTATATACTATTATATAAAATGCACTATATATAAGTGGAGATAAAGTCATGCATGCGTAAGTTATATGTAATTTTTTCCCCCTTCAAAATTCATATTTCCTGTATAAAATTCTATTATCAATTATTAATGAAATTTATTTTTTTAAAGTACTAATTTTTAAAAATTTAAATTAAATTCAAATTTTAGTTATGAGCAAATTGATTACATGTATGTGATAAGAAGAAACTTTTTCCTCTTTGAATAATAATAAGTTAGTTACTCTCATTTTTCAAATTTAAAATTAATTCAAATATATATTATATAAATGAATAAAGGCACAATTATTTATTTTCAATTTAATTAAAAAATTTAGTTTATGTTAATCATCGTGTACCCAATATTACTAATTTAAATCAATATATTATTTTATTTTATTTTTTTGTGAAACTCACAAAATATTCCATAATAAGTTTACGTGGGATGTTTCCATCCTTGTTACCGCAAAGAAAAACATCCGTGCAGCTAACACATTGGTGGAGCCCGTCATTTCATGAAAACTTAGACTTTTTCCTGTAACATAACGAACTGATTACCCTAAGTTTAATCTATTAAACCACACATGAAACTAATATAATTACATCACAAAATGAAAAAGTTTATGTGGTCTAAGTTATTTTTCTAGGATTCAAACTTATATTTTTATTCTTAGTGTTGAGAATATAAGTTACACTAGTGTAAAATAATATATATAGGAAAATATACTCTTATGTTGTAGGAGAGAATTTTTCTCTCCAACATATACATCGATTTCCGTGTTACTTTTTTATCCTTTTTTTCTTTTTCTATAGTGGATGGGTCCCACACTTGATTATCTCTATTGCATGAGAGAATTATCTCCTATTACATGAGATTAATAAAGCCCAATATATATATATATATATATATATATATATATATATATATATATATATATATATATATATATCAGGATTATTTTACACCGGTATTAGAGTAATAAGTCTTGCACTACATCTCGGCCGTTGATTTTCATGCATCCAACGGTTATAATTTAGGAAGTCTTACGAATTAATTAATATTAATTACATTACAAATAGCAATTGATGATTTTCGTCCACCAACGACTGAGATGTGGTGTAAGATTTATTAGTCTTACACTGATCTAAAAAGAACCTCCCCCTATATGTGTGTGTGCGCGCGCGCGTGTGTGTGTGTGTATATATATATATATATAGGGACATGATCTTCATACACTAGTGTAAGAATAATAAATCTTACACTTAGGAGGATGTATTAGATTGGAATTTCAAAGGATTTTAATGGATTGTTTTTAGATAAAAAAATCTATTGGTATTTAATTAGGATTTTAAAGGATTGAAAAAAAGTCACGTGGTATTCGATTAGGATTTTAAAAGATTATTTTAGAGTCCGTCCAAATCCGTTGGTATTCAATTAGGATTTTAAACAAATGAAAAAATTATGTTATTCAAAAATATGACGATTTAATCGATTTTCTATTGGTGTGAATTTCATGACACTTTTTAGAGAGAAATATAAATATGATGCCTCTCTAACAATCTCACCCTAATCCCTAGGATTTCTTGAGATTTCTCTATTGCAGTGTTTTCTTCTTCCTTTAGCGAGTTGACCTGCTCGAAACCAAGTTACGCTATGGGAGCTTCTTCACAACTCAAAAATAGTAGATTTTTGATCAATTTTCCTCACAAAATAACCCAAAAATAACAAACCAGCAAAATTCTAATATAATCCATCTCAAAAACATTTGATTTTTTAGCAATTTTTGGGAGCTTTTGAAAGTTTAAAAAATGATTATTCAAGCTATGAGGCACGATTTTTCTTGCCACAAAAATGTATGATTTTTGTATTAAAAACAACATAAAACAGTGAGAAAATAACAGGGAAACTAAAACTCTCAAACCAATTTTCATTTTACATCAATAAAATAATATAAATTTAAAGGAAGATGGAAACTTTCTTAATACGAGCCTTATATTTCGTAACAATACATTCATGAACGAAATTTCTTCGCTATAGGAAACAATTTTAAACAATTTTTGTGTCAATAGATAACTGAAAAATTGTTTTTCAAAAGTCACAAAGCAATATAAGGTTTCAATGTATCGATTGAAAATAATTTAAGAAAATTTCTAAACTTTCATGAAATAAAATCCAAAAATTCATATTCGAAATTTTCTTAGAATACTCAATGAAAATATGCATATGATATATGGTTAGAAAACTCTCATCACATAGAACAAAAACCCCAAGGTTTTAATGATCAATTGCAAAAAATTCCAAACGAAATTTTATCATGAACTTTAGGTTCTATATGCAAATTTAGAATTATTTTAATAAATAAAAAAATTAGGGTTTTATAATCATATATGCATAGCTCTGATACCAAATGAAGAACATAATTTTCAACCCATTGGTCAAACTCAAGAGCAGGAATAAGAAAATTCTAATGCATGGAGACTAGTATAACTTTAGATATGTGGATAACTTTTGCTTAGAAATTTTGAATGTTTGTTAAAAATTATAGAGTAAATACCCTTTTTGGTCCTCAGCAAATTTTACTATGCCCGCTTTAGTCCCTAGCAAATAAAAAGGCTCGTCGTGGTCCCTAAGAAATACAAAATGGACCCATTTAGTTGAAATCGTAGTCCCTCACAAATTCAAAAAAGACCCATATTAGTCCCTAAAAGGACTAAAATGGATTCATTTTGAATTTCTTAGGGACCACAATGTGCCTTTTTATTTGCTAGGGACTAAAACGGACATCGTGAAATTTGTTGAGGACCAGAAATGATATTTACTCAAAATTATATTATGTTTTACTAATTGAGAAAATCATATTAGGTTTTACTTTTTTTATTAATATCATTGCATTTCTTTGTTACTTTTTTATTGACTCTTGTAATTTTGAATGTTTGTTAAAAACTCATATAGCATTTTAAAATCTTATAAATCCATATTTTTCCTTTCAAATCTTATAAATTCTATTAAAATCCAATCTTATGAAATCTTGATTGTAAAAAAAGTCTTTTAAAAAAGGGTAAAGCAGTTATCCAGTTAATCGAGATATGTTATTTCCGGTGAGCACAAAATGACGTCGTTTTGTGACAAAAATCAAGGTGTTTTTGTAATTCTAATTTATTGCCGGGTTATATTAGTCTTTATAATTACATTTTTTAATCATACAATCCCAAAATGACTCGTTTTAAGTTCACTGGAGATAACTTTGTGACTGGAGAAATATTTTTCCCTTTAAAAAATCTTAAAAGTCCTCCCACTTCTAAATAGTCTTTTGAAATCTATAAGATTTTTTTTATCTCAAAAAAGTCTTTTAAAATCCTAATCCAATACACCTCTCTTAATCTTAATCGTTGATTTTTGTAAAAACGACGGTTGTAATTTATTGAAAATTAATAATTAATTAATGAAAATAACACAATCAATTACAATCGTTGATTGACAGAAATCAATGACTAAGATTGAGTGTAAGATTTATTATTCTTACACCGATGTAAGTTGATCATGTCCTACATATATATACATATATATATATATATATATATATGGCTTTAATGTTTTTACAGTGAATATAGATAAGTTATCTACATTTGCTCTCAAAACGACATCGTTTTGAGTTAAAAAATTATAATGAAAAAGACTATTATAACCCTGAAATAAATTATAATTACAAAAATACCTTGATTTCCGCCTCAAAACGACATCATTTTGGACTCAATGTAGATAAGTTATCTACATTGACTGTAGAAAAATTGAACCATATATATATATATATATATATATATATATATATATATATACATATATGTATATATATGGGGTAGGACCTTTTGACACCGGTGTCAAACTTTGCAATTTGACTCCAAATTCTAACTGTTGATTTTCGCCAATCAACGGTTATCATTTATTGAAAATTAATAATTAATTAATGAGTTTGATTGGCGAAAATTATGATCGTTGATTGGTAGAAATCAACGAATAAGATTTAATGTCAAATTTTAAAGTTTGACACTGGTGTCAAAGGATCCTGCCCCTATATATATACAGGAGAGATCTTTTGACTCTGGTCTACGATTTAGTAGTCTTACTCCTCATATCAACCGTTGATTTTTGTCCATCTAACGATTTTTATTTATTTAAATTTAATAATTAATTTAATAACAGGGAGGGTTATACTCACCACTAGTTAAATTTACCACCCTTACAACTAATCTAATCATCGTTAGATTAGAATTAAATCTAACGGTGATTAATCCTTTATAATCTTAATTTTTTCTTTCACATCCCCTCTCTGTCTGCCTCTCTTTCTCTCTAGGTTTTCATCCCCTCTTTGTCTTCCTCTTTCTCTCTCTAGGTTTGGAAGGTTCAATGGCAGCCTTGATTCAACAATTTAGAGATCGACCTCAGGGAAACATATATGAGAGCCTCGCCACTTTTAGGCAAGGAAGGATAATGGATGAGTATATATATATAAAAAAACTCTAAAGTGTTTGTGGTAAAGGCTTCCAACACCCTAAAGGAGAAATGATTCGGATACTTGGGCAACATAATATCCAAAATGAGAATGTTCATCGATCCTAAGAAGATTAAGAGTATACTGTAATGCCCAGGGTTTCTCAAACACAATGAAAAATTCGTTAAGTCATTCGTTAATCTTATTAAAAATGTATTTTTTTATTACTCAATTCGCTGATCTGGAGGGGTCTTTTGCTCAGATCTGGGCTGCTGCACCTAATTAGTTTATTTCTTCTTGCTATTTTGTTTTTGTTTTGTTGTTTTTTGGGGCATTGCCTATTTTGTTTACACACAAAAAAAAACCAGAGATAGATAGAGATGGGACGAAAACCTAGAGAGAGAGGAAGACAGAGAGGGGATGTGAGAGAAAAAGTAAGATTATAAGGGGTAATTAATCACCATTAGATTTAATTCTAATCCAACAGTGATTAGATTGGTTGTAATGGTGCTAAGTTTAGCTGGTGGTAAGTATAACCCTCCCCTTAAATAATATAATTCAATAAGCCATAATCATTATATGGATGAAAATCAGTGGTTATGATAGGGAGTAAACCCATATGACCTATTTGACCATTGATCGAGTTATGTACTCGAGTATAGGACCTTGATACTCAACTACTCAAGTATTTTAATGTAATAGTATTTACTCGAGTACACTGGTTAAGTACTCGAATATTGTTCATCATCTGAATTTTTATCAGCAATATACTCGAGTACATGGGTATGATACTCTATTATATTGTTGGGTAATGAAGTATCCATTCTTATTAGTGGGTAATGAAGTAGGCCACCCAATTTGATTAAAATACAAAAAATAACATCTTTTCCTCATCTCTAGCACTTATCCTTAAAAGATCTGAATAGATTGGCTCAGTCCGGTTTGCACAATCAAGCCCAAGCTTTTTGAGTGTTTTACTAAAGGCATGGTGATTGCCCACACGGTGCTCATCCAAAAGAACCCCATCGGCTTCAAGAAGGACACCAATGTCTTAAGGCGAAGATGTGCAGAGAAATGTGTGTTAGCACCTTATTTTCCCTCTAACTAAACCAGCCAAGTTGACCACTACTCACAGAGTCTTCAGATCCAACATCGAGTTTTTACAGCCACAAATAGTATCAGAGGAAGAGCTTTTGGTGAATCACTTGCAGAATAGTGTTAAAAATCACTTCAACCCAAAACCGTAAGGTGTTGGGTAAGTGCATTTTTAATGGTTTATAATATTTTCTAACACACCCCCTCACGTAAAAGTCCTTTGGGCTTGAAACATGGATATTGCATAGGCCTAATTTTTTTGATTTTTACCTTTTTCTTATTTAACTCCAGAGGTGGAGGGCAGTGAGACTCGAACTCGTGACCTTATGGTCACTGCAACTTTGATACTATGTGAAGAATCAAAGTGATGATGTGGCTGCCACGTACTCAAAGATGATACAGTTGATGATTCCACGTCAACATAGTTTTGATGATAACAAACAAGTCAAAGGAGAATGCTCAAAGACGAAGCAACAACCAAAAGAAATCAAGTAAATGTGAAAGCATGCAAATCAAGCATCAAGCCAAGTCCAAGATCTCAATGTAATATTTATTTAGGACTTAGGAAAAATATGTAAAGGTGTATAGATTCTAGCATTGCATAAGCTCAAGTCATTCATATCATATAATGCTTAAAGAACCTTGATCTAACAAAGTTAAACATGCATTAAAAGGTTTTTGAAATGACTCAAGCACGTAAGCATAATGGCAGAATTTAATCACACATATTCATGGCTCATATATTTTAAAGAATGCATCTTTGAAGAAAAGTCGAGACAAATGGTTTTATATGTACAATATTGGTTTGGAAGAGGTACCTACATAATATAAACTTCTCTAGATAATTTCCATAACCAATAACATGCATTACAAGTCATAGAAACCATTTAGAAAGAGAAGAAACTCAGAATTCGTACAAAAATGGTGCTGCCATGAAATATCCGGATATTGCACTAAGAATATCGGCATATCAATATTCGGATATCAATATCCGGATATGGAACCAAAAATATCCGGATATGTTCCCGACAAATATCCGGATATGTACGGATTACAACGTCTAGAAACGGCTAGTTTTCAATAGAGATGTCAATATAAATACCCACATCAACTGGGATGAACAGTATACGACCATAGATCAATTATTGAAGCTTTATTACTCTTTCTAGCCTATTATTGCTCATTAATCACTTACTTTGATCATTGCATACACTTGAGCTCATCTTTCCTTTGAAGCTATACAACTATTAGTTCTTCAAGTTGTAAAATCTGTACTTTGAGAATATTTAGCCTTTCTTAATCATCTCAATTTTACTTCTTGATTTGAGAGGGAAGTGAACCCTTGTGTTAGTGAAGAAAAAGTGTTAGTCTCCAAGTGACCGAAATCTTGGAGGATATTGTAGCGGTTTGTATAGCACCTTTGAAGCTCAACCGAATAGTGAAAGTTGACAAAACGGCTTCAGTCTGGACGTAGGTCACAGTGGTGGTGACCGAACCAGGATATATCTCGTTTGCAATATCTCTAACCCTTATCTTTGCATAAGCATCGTTAGAATATTTGAGCATATTTAATTTCATATATTGTCATTTATTTACTTGAATTATTTGCTATTATTTAGTCTCTTTGTGTAATAAATTATTTGAACTCAAGAAAATCTTTTTCAAAAAGAAAAGTGAGGCATTTTGCGAAAATAATTTTAAAACTCAATTCACCCCCCCTCTTGAGTTTGAGGCCACTTGTTCAGAGCTTGAACTCTTGTATAAAGAGCTTAACCGTTTCAAGAGAAGGGATGACTTCTTTGAACAATGATATGCCCCTCGAGGGAACTTCAACCACAAAACGCCCTTTCTTTAATGGCACCGATTATGCTTATTGGAAAAGTAGAATGCAAATTTTTCTTGAGTCAATTGATTTAAGAGTTTGGAACATTGTTGTTGAGGGATATCAAGTTCCCACTAAAAAGAATGAAAGCAACAAGGATGTTCCAAAGAAAGTAAAGGAATTTTTCGAAGAAGAAATTAAAGAAGCAAATTGGAATGCTAAGGCTAGAAATTTGATTACCAATGCTTTAGGTAGAGATGAATATTTTCGTGTAGCTTCTTGCAAAACTGCAAAAGAAATGTGGGATGTGCTTGAAGTAACACATGAAGAAACTAGTGAAGTTAAAATCTCTAAAGTTCTTAGATTGACTAGAGAATTTGAATTATTTGAAATGAATGATGGTGAAACTATCCAAAACATGCAAAAGAGGTTTACTCATATTATTACTCATTTAGATGCATTAGGAGCTTCATACAATAATTTTCAATTGGTAACTAAAGTTTTGAGAAGCTTGAATAGTGAATGGCAACCTAAGGTGACGGCTATTTGTAAATCAAAAGACTTGAAGAATATGTCCATTGCTACACTCTTTGGGAAGCTTCAAGAGCATGAACTAGAATTGGCAAGACTAACCTTGAAGGAGCAAGCAAAGAAGAAAAGTAAGGGATTAGCTTTGCAAGCCACAAGCTCAAGCCCTCAAGTAGAAGAAAAGGAAAAGAAGCTCTCTGATGATGAATTGGATGAAGATGAAACGAGTCTCTTTGTAAAGAAATATGGAAAATTCTTCAAAAAGAAGAATTTACAAAGAAGACCTCCATTCCCATCAAGAAGAAAATCCAAAGATGAAGGAACATCTCAACTCAACATCACGTCTACGAATGTGGAAAAACCGGTCACTTTAAATCGGATTGTCCAAACCTTCAAAGGAAAGATAAACATGAGAAAAGGCAATCAAAGGAGAAGAAAGGCTTTAAAAAGAAGGCATATGCAGCTTGGGATGAAGACTCAAGCTCCTCCGATGATTCAAGTGAGGAAGAGGCTAATGTATGTTTCTTGCAAGACTCTAAAGCCTCAAATGCGATGAGCAAATGAATGCAACATATGTGTTTCATGACAATGGAAAATGGCAATGAGTCGAAATCCGAGGTATACTCCACTTGCTCCATTATCTCTCCTTCATATGATGAAGCAAAATTTATTTGATGAATTACATAGTGAATCATTAGAGCATGTAAAATCTCTTAGAGAATTAAGAAAGACCATTGCCTCTTTAGAAAAGCAAATTGCATGCTTAAACAAAGAAGTAAAAGAATTAAATGATGAAAATAAAACACTTAAGTTGATTGATGCTAGTGCAAGTTGCATTAAATGTTTATCATCAAATGATCATGCATCATCATCATCATCATGTAACTCATGTGAAAAGCTAAAAAGTGAAATTGATGATTTAAACAATGTATTAAGCAAATTTACATGTGGTAGAGATAACTTAAATGTATTGCTTGGAAAACAAAGATGTATGTTTAACAAATCTGGCTTAGGATTCAACACTAACATACAAGAAAAATCCTATAAGAATTTCTTCATATCACCATCTTACATGACTAGTAGTCCTTTTATTAATGATATCATTGTGGTGGAAAAGGACATAGTGCATCAACATGTAAGATTAGAAAGAATGGAATTAATGGTCAAAAGAAAGTGTGGGTCCCTAAGGGAACTAGACCCATGACTAACACACAAGGACCCAAACAAATTTGGGTACCAAAGATTAAATGCTAAACTTGTTTTGTAGATGTGCTTGAAGAGTGTCTCATCCAAATGAGTATTGGATAGTGGTTGCTCAAGGCATATGACGGGAGACATTACCAAATTTCTTTCAATTACAAGGAAGGAACATGGACATGTATCTTATGGAGACAATAACAAATGAAAGATTCTTGGCATTGGGAAAGTTGGTAACTCCTCATCAACTTGTATAGAAAATGTTTTACTTGTTGATGGCCTTAGACATAACTTGCTTAGTATTAGTCAATTATGTGACAAAGATTTTACAGTTGTTTTTATTCTAAATGTTTCAAAATTGAAAGTTTAAATGATGGGCAAGTTAAGTTTAAAGGCTATAGAGTGGATAATATCTATATGTTTGATCTAGATGGTATGCCTTCAAATTATGATAGTTGCTTGGTTAGTAAGAAAAATGATTCATGGTTATGGCATAAAAGAATTGCACATATTGGCATGAGTCACTTAAATAAGTTGATTTCTAAAGATTTAGTAATTGGTCTTCCAAAGCTTAAATTTCAAAATGATAAATTATGTGATGCATGTGTAATGGGAAAGCAAGTAAAAGATTCTTTCAAATCCAAAGATATTGTTTCAACTACTAGGTCTTTACAACTTTTGCACATGGATCTTTTTGGACCAACACAAACTATGAGCTTTGGTGGTAATTATTATGCATTTGTCATTGTGGATGATTTTTCCCGCTTTACATGGACATTATTTCTTACTCATAAAAGTGAAGCTTTTCAAGCATTTAGAAAACTAGCCAAGTTTATTCAAAATGAAAAATCTTTGAACATTGTTTCTATTAGAAGTGATCATCTGGGAGAATTTGAAAACCAAGATTTTGAAATATTTTGTGATGAAAATGGAATTCAACACAATTTTTCCACTCCTACAACTCCACAACAAAATGGAGTTGTAGAAAAGAAAAACCTTGTCTTGTAAGAACTTGCAAGAAAAATGATAAACGAAAATAATCTTCCAAAATATTTTTGGGCAGATGCCGTGAGCATCGCTTGCTATGTTTTGAACCGAGCCTTAATTAGGTCAATTTTTTTTTTGTATAAATAATTAGGTCAATTTTAAAGAAAACCCCCTATGAGCTTTACAAAGGAAGAAAACCAAATATCTCACACTTTCACATTTTCGGTTGCAAATGTTTTGTTTTAAACAATGGAAAGGATAATCTTGGCAAGTTTGATTCAAAATCCGATGAAGGTATATTTCTAGGATATTGACTCACAAGTAAAGCATTTAGAATCTATAACAAAAGAACCATGGTAGTTGAAGAATCAATTCATGTGATATTTGATGAGACTAACCCCTCTATGTCTAGAAAAGATATTTGTGATGCTGATATTATAGAAAACTTGGGAAACATGAACTTGAATGACAAAAGGCAAGAGGAAAAACAAAAAGAAAATAAGCAAACTCAAAATGAAGAAACTTCTCAAGCAAACAAGGAAGAACGAGATCTTTCAAAGGATTGGAGAACGACAAAAGGTCACCCCATTGATGCGGTAATAGGTGACATGTCAAAAGGGGTAACCACTAGAAATTCTATTAGAAATATTTGCAATCATTTAGCATTTTTTTCACAAATTGAACCTAGAACCATTGAGGAGGCAATTATTGATGAACATTGGCTCTTCGCAATACAAGAAGAATTAAATCAATTTGAAAGAAACCAAGTGTGGGAACTTGTGGACCCAATGATTACTCAATAATTGGCACTAAATGGGTCTTTAGGAACAAGCTTGATGAAAATGAGATAATAACTAGAAATAAAGCTAGGCTTGTTGCTAAAGGATATAATCAAGAGGAAGGAATTGATTTTGATGAAACATATGCTCCCGTTGCTAGATTAGATGAGGGTGCTGAGGATGATGCTTCAGATGAGGACACCTCTGGTGATGAGGAGATCCCTACAACTTCTGGCTCCGAGAATGATTCTTAGTCTAGGATGGCTTGTTGTTATTTATTTCCTAGTTAGACTATGATTTTTTTTGGGATGCTTGTACTCTTTTTTTGGTTGATATTATGTTTGAGTACTACGCGTATCTATCTAATATATGCATCGCTTTTTGATTAATGATATGCATTGTATTTTCATTGAGATTTGATCGCACTATTTCATTGGTGCATGCTTATTTACTATATTTTCTTTATTGGATTACTTGTTTCTTTTTTTATGTTGCCAAAGGGGGAGAAAAGGTTACTAAATTGAGAAATAATCAATTAGTTAAGTTGAAAGGTAAAAAAGGGCGATATTGAAACTTAATCATTGAAATAAACTATACAATGAACTCAGGGGGAGTATTGAATTTAAAATAATTAAATTTATGCAACACTAACCCTCTTTCTCAATTTAAAGTTTGTCATCATCAAAAAGGGGGAGATTGAAGAATCAAAGTGATGATGTGGCTACCACGTACTCAAAGATGATACAGTTAATGATTCCACGACAGAATAGTTTTGATGATATCAAACAAGTCAAAGGAGAATGCTCAAAGACGAAGCAACATCCAAAAGAAATCAAGTAAATGTGAAAGCATGCAAATCAAGCATCAAGCCAAGTCCAAGATCTCAATGATATATTTATTTAGGACTTAGGGAAAATATGTAAAGGTGTATAGATTCTAGCATTGCATGAGCTCAAGTCAATCATATCATATAATTCTTAAAGAACCTTGATCTAACAAAGTTAAACATGCATTAAAAGGTTTTTGAAATGACTTAAGCACGTAAGCATAATGGCAGAATATAATCACACATATTCATGGCTCATATATTTTAAAAGAATGCATCCTTGAAGAAAAGTCGAGACAAATGGTTTTATATGTACAATATTGGTTTGGAAGAGGTACCTACATGATATAAACTTCTCTAGATAATTTTCATAACCGATAACATGCATTACAAGTCATATAAACCATTTAGAAAGAGAAGAAACTCAGAATTCGTACAAAAAGGGTGCTGCCAGGAAATATCCGGATATTGCACTAAGAATATCCGGATATCAATATCCGGATATGGAACCAAAAATATCAGGATATATGCCTGACAAATATCCGGATATGTACGGATTACAACGACTATAAATGGCTAGAAACAGCTAGTTTTCAATAGAGATGTCAATATAAATACCCACATCAGTTGGGATGAATAATATACGACCATATATCAATTATTGAAGCTTTATTACTCTTTCTAGCCTATTATTGCTCATTAATCACTTACTTTGATCATTGCATACACTTGAGCTCATCTTTCCTTTGAAGCTATACAACTATTATTTCTTCAAGTTGTAAAATTTGTACTTTGAGAATACTTAGCCTTTCTTAATCATCCCAATCTTACTTCTTGATTTGAGACGGGAGTGAACCCTTGTGTTAGTGAAGAAAAAGTGTTAGTCTCCAAGCGACCGAAATCTTGGAGGATATTGTAGCGGTTTGTTGAGCCCTTTGAAGCTCAACCGAATAGTGAAAGTTGACAAAGCGGCTTCAATCTGGACGTAGGTCACAGTGGTGGTGACCGAACCAGGATATATTTCGTTTGCAATATCTCTAACCCTTATCTTTGCATAAGCATCGTTAGAATATTTGAGCATATTTAATTTCATATATTGTCATTTATTTACTTGAATTATTTGCTATTATTTAGTCTCTTTGTGTAATAAATTATTTGAACTCAAGAAAATCTTTTTCAAAAAGAAAAGTGAGGCATTTTGCGAAAATAATTTTAAAACTCAATTTACCCCCCTCTTGAGTTTGAGGCAGTGTCCAACACCATGTAAAGTGTAACACCCCATTCTAGAACCAGTTTGTTAACATTATGTTATGATATTAAGCGTAATTACAATCACATTGGTTCAATTCAGAATATGGATAAATTTTTTTCTTTTTAAAACGTTGCTTATTTCCTTTATTAACAAGACCGTAATTTAATCTACCAATTTCGTGATTATAACCGAGTGAAGATGCCGAATAACTAAAATTATGCTTAACATCATTTACTATCTTTATTAGAAATAATTAGAGGCTACTTATTTCAAGTGATAATAGCTTTTTCTTAAAACTGGGGTTGAGGGCTTAAGCCCCTTACTTGTTGAGATATTCAAGTGTGATGAGTCCCACATTGGTTGGTAATGAGCTAAGTGAAGAGTATATAAGTGAAAGGACCCATGAACCCAATGCCTTAAGGTTTTGGGTTGAGACATGGTGTCAGATCTACTTGCTACGATTGGTGTAGCCTTAGCTCATTGGTGGTGGCTCCCGCCACGGACTTCCCCTAGACCTGCTTGACATTGGAGTTTGAGGGAACAAATTTCCCAACAGTGGTATTAGAGCCGGATTGGGCTCGAGCTAGCCTAGTGATTGGCTAGGAGGCGGGTCGAGTACTTTGCGCTTCGGGTACTCGGTTGAGGGGGAGCATACCAATGGTGGGTTTCACACTTGAGGGGGAGATTGTTGAGATATTCAAGTGTGATGAGTCCCACATTGGTTGGTAATGAGCTAAGTGAAGAGTATATAACTGAAAGGACCCATGAACCCAATGCCTTAAGGTTTTGGGTTGAGACATGGTGTCAGATCCACTTGCTACGGTTGGTGTAGCCTTAGCTCATTGGTGGTGGCTCCCGCCACGGACTTCCCCTAGACCTGCTTGACATTGGAGTTTGAGGGAACGAATTTCCCAACATTACTGGGCATTTAAGCCCCCTCGAGCAGAGGATTTTTAAGTTTCTCTACGAAGAGAGGGCTTAAGCCCCTTTACTAGGCGCTTAAGCCATGTGCGTCATTTTGTTTATTTATTTCCTTATATATTAATTGATTCACTTTTGAACAGTTATGATTCCCTTTTTCTCTCTTCCTTTATCATCATTGATTCATCTTTGTACGATTATGCTTTAGTAGCCGAAGATAAAGTTATATCAAGCAACTTGAGAAATGATAAGTCCTATATATATATATTTTGAATTTGATATAAGATTTAAAATTTTTACTTCTCATTTAAATCGTTGATTTTTGTCCATTTAACAGTTATAGTTTATTGAATTATGTCAATTAATTAATTATTAATTTCAAATAAATTTTAACCATTAGATGGATGGAAATTAATGACTGAGATTAGGAGTAAGATTTCTAAGTCTTACACCACGGTCAAAAGATCTCTCCCTATATATATATATATATATATATATATATATATATATATATATATATGGGGAGCGAGAGGAAAAATATTTCTCAAGTAACTTGAGATGTATTTATCTCCGTCTATCCAAAAATTACATCATTTTATTTATTTTTTTCTTTATATATTAATTGATTCACCTTTGAATGATTATGATTTTCTTTTTCTCTCTGCCTTTATCACTATTGATCAATCTTTGTACGGTTATGATTTAGTAGCCGAAGATAAAGTTATCTCAAGCAACTTGAGAAACAATAAGCCCATATATATATGTGGGTTGGATCATTTGACACCTCATATGAGAGCCGTTAGATCAAGAAAGATCAATAGTGTCATATGCTTACAATCAGATTCATTAGATCAAAGCAAATTCAACGACTCGATGAAGTGTCAAACTTTTTCCTAACCATTGATTTTCGCATTCTATCGGTTATAATTTATTAGAAATTAATAATATATTGATAAATATAATCCAATAAGTTATAACTGTTAGATTCACAAAATATTAAACCATTGATTTCCGCATTCTATCGGTTATAATTTATTAGAAATTAATAATATATTAATAAATATGACTCAATAAATTATAATTGTTAGATTCACGAAATCATTAATATCAAATGATTATATATATATATATATATATATATATATATATATATATATATATATATATATATATGGCAAAATGATTTCTGCATATATATATATATATATATATATATATATATATATATGGCAAAATGATTTCTGCAGCTGCTGTACCTACAAGAAGCAAGAATCCACGTCTGAATCCTAGGATACGTCAACAGATCCTAAGTTTTTTTTTTTTTTTTTGAAAAAAAAACCGTGGGACCCACTTTTCTGTGTCAGCTATAAATAACACTATCTACGGCTGCTGCAGAAATGTTAAGCCTTATATATATATATATATATATATATATATATATATATATATATATATATGATCTTTGGCAAGCTATATACAAAGAAAAGTAAAACTTTGGCAAGCTATATACAAAGAAAAGTAAAGCGCGTGATCTCCGTACAATGATCACGCAACAGCTGTTGCGAAGGCGGTGGCCTAGAAAGTTGAAACTATATGATAAAAAGGGCTATATGAAAAGTGGTGTGCAATGTTTGTATGGATGGGAAAAGCCCTGAAATCCCTGCCTCAAAGACGAAGGTTGAAAAGGACTTGCTCTTATATAGAAAAGAAAATTGGATGTGGGGTTATGATCTGTACATACTTGTCGTCATAGAATAGAACAAGAACAGGATTCATGAGAAGTGGCATATATAAGGCCGTTGGAGCCGTTTTTGCATATAAACATGACTCGTGATAAGGATTTAATTTTTGTCAAAAAATAAATAAATTAATTAACAATGCAAGTACTATACAGTGATCGATCTGTATGCAAAAAGTGTAAAAAATGTTTTGCAAGAACTTATGAGCAAGGGTGGGCCAATTTTATAGTCAAAAATAAAAATAAATGTAGCTTCCTTTTTTGCTTCTGTAAGTCTTTTCTTAGGACTTTAACAATCTTCTGTGTTCTTAAGCTTTAGAAATCAATGAGATTTGACACTTGGGATGAGGCCATGCGCAGTTTTGAGACCACTCGTTTCGATATCCATCTTATATAGGTTGAGCCCATTCGTGGGTAGAGCTAGCTAAGGGCCTAGTGTCTTAGTAGAAGGCCAGCAGCTATGAGGAAGGCATTGACCGACCCAAACTACCCAAGCTTTTTCACAAAAATGACAAGACAGTGGACGTAGAAGGAATTGAAGTAACTGATTCTCTCGAGAAGATTTTGTGTCTTCAATTTTTGGTACCAAGTTATTAAGTTTCTTGTAGGTAGGGGTGTTTGCGGTCGGGATTGGATCGATTTTGGAAGCAAAAAATCAACCGACCCAATCTCTTCGATCTGATTATATAATCATCCATTTAGTTTGGATTTTTTTTCAAATCCGATCCGATCCAATCTAATTTTTTTCGGTTTGGATTGGATAAGTTTTCGGTTTTCTTAAAGTCCTAAGATTTATTTCATGATTATTGTGCAAATAACATCTTTGTATATATTGACTTTGTAAATTATTATTTTTTTGAAATACAAAAACATTAGTAAACTATAATATAATTTATTTATTTTTTGATAATGAGATATGAAGCTCTACAAAGATAAAATTTAGTTGATGAGATATGACTAGATTTTTTC
Organism: Gastrolobium bilobum; assembly: GCF_033153095.1. Lineage (NCBI taxonomy): Eukaryota > Viridiplantae > Streptophyta > Magnoliopsida > Fabales > Fabaceae > Gastrolobium > Gastrolobium bilobum. The sequence goes on along the minus strand of NW_026896850.1, from coordinate 161,061 downwards.
TTAGGTTTAGTTGATGGGTTAATCGGTCTTGAGTTTAGAAATTTTTAGGCTATGATTAGAGAAAGATCCAAGTAGGTAGAGGAGAATTAATATATTGGATCGGTTTGGATTGGATCGGTTTTCATCAACCCATCCAAAAACCGACCCAATCCAATTAAAATTTGCGATTTTTTTTCGATTTTCGGTTTATTCGGTTATCGATTTTTTGGTTCGGTTATCATGGTTTAAATCGATTTGGATCGGTTGATGAACACCCTTACTTGCAGGTGAACTCACTCCATTCAGGAGTAAATTTTAATATTAATTAATTAATTTTTTTTTTTGTTATCCTTGTACTACTTAACTTCTTTATTAAATCTAGAAGCATCTTAGACTCAGTACTACGGACTATGAGCCAGTTTGTTTCATCTTTCAGACAAAATAATTTTTATCTCTTCTTTATTTTAAAAGTGTTTGTTTACAAAAGTTAAAGATATTTATATTTTTATAAAAATATTTAATTTTTGAAAAAAATATTTGGCTTTTGATTTCTGCTATTTTTAAAAGTTAAAACTTTTAGTTTCTAAAAAAGGTAAGTTTTTGACTTTTTTGTGACTTCTATTTTTTGTAAAAGTAGATATCCAAAAGAATTTAATTTGAGAACTGTTTTTTTCCTTAAAAAAAAAAATTAGAGAAAAAAAAGTTAATCCAAACGAGTCCTATGTCCCCTAACTTTCATATTTATGTAGTTTTATGAGAAGGGAAAACAAAATGACTTATCATGTAAAAATAATGAAATTGACAATGACGTTAGACTTTTCAATTTTGATTGAGGAATATGAAGGAGTTAGCATATTTAAAAACAAATCAAAACATTTTATAAATTTTAAGTTTATTTTCTTTCGTTTTAATTAAAATTTTAAAAACGAATAGAATATTCAATTTTGTAACTTTCTGTTGACACCGATGTGCAGTGTTGAAGATTTGAACGATAAATATGGAGAAAATTGTGGGAAATCAGTCAACTTAAATTATGCCACCAATCTTGGTAATATAAATAGAAAGAAAATATTGTTTTCCCATGATTATTGGACTCATAATCAGGCTGATTTATGTACCCATTGCTATTAAAAGGAATAGAACCTTTATTTATTTTTTTGAAAATATTTTAATTGATTCATTGCTTTGCTTCGTAACTAATCTTATTCGGAGCGAGTTCAGGATTAAAGCTTTAAATTTTGTGTGTGTGTGTGGATATAAGTAAAAATTGAATATCTAACCTACTATAATTTATCCAAATCCCTCACCATTAAATCAATTCTAATGACTTATATATAGAACCCTCCTCTAATATTTATTATTGTGAGAGGGAGAAAGTCATCAGTGCAGATGTAAATCCATGACTAAACCACGATAATCCATGTGTCTTCCTTTTTTCTTCGAATATATAGTATATAGTTTGAAAAACTTCCTAATTATATATATATATATATATATATATATATATATATATATATATATATATATATATATATTTATTTGACAGATTATGATAGAACAAAGATAGGCAGCTCAAATCCGTTGAGAACTGCAATGTGTGTTCTTAGCATACCGTGGATTTTAGAAATAGAAGTATTTTAAAATGAAATGGGTAACCAGTGACGGACTCAGAAAAATTAATTCATGTCCGCACATTTAGTGGCGGGGTTCGGGGGCAGCTCCCCCAAAAAAAATTTTGATATAACTTTCACATGAAATGGACAAAAAATAAAATAAAAGATGTAGATTACATCTCTTTGTGAGAATAAAATAACACTAGTTGTGTCATTTAAAAGGAGAAATTTTTTTCCATATAATAAACCAAACCAATCTCCACAAGAAACAAGCAACCCTCTTTTTCCTTCTCTCTGGCAATAACAAAGCCATGGATGTGTTCCTTAGCAATGAGGAAGACAGTGAGATGAACAGAAGAATATTTCTCATATCCCTTGTTTGCTTATGCGTGGCATTGATTGGTTATCGTCTTCTCATTTTCCATCTACATCTGGTTGTGTGTCCTAGCACGCCAATCTCGCCCTAGAGGTTTCATTCACCTACTCAACCTCACCATGGCTCATAATGCTGATCATCATCATCACACGGAACCAACCAACGCAGGTCTTGACCCCGCCATCATCGCGGCACTGCCCACGTTCATAGTCTTGAAGAATATGCAAGCTGATGGTGGCTCTGTGATGGAGTGTGTTGTTTGCCTGAGTGCTTTGGAACATCACGCAACAAAGAAGAAGAAGAAGAAAAAAATCAAAATTTTCATGTCCGCAAGTGTGGACATTTGCCCCGGCGTGGGTCCGTCATTGTGTGTAACCACCAAGCAATTAGACCAATTGAGGTCGTTTCAGCTTAACTGTGTTAGAATTTTAGTGCGCGTTTCGTACAGGATAAACTTTTTGTTATCAAGAAAATAAATTTGCTTCAAATATGGTGGGAAGAATTTTTTGTCGGGTAAATTAAAAAAGTACTGTTTGGTAGGTCAAATTTTTTTTGAAAAAATTGGATGAATTTTAATGATGTTATGTGTAAAATTTTACCATCGCCGAGGAAACTTTTTTTTCCATCTCATCTATGGCAAAATTTCACTAATGGTCCATGTGTTAAAAAACTAGACGGGAATTTTTTTTTCTGATACCCCTTTTAACTCTTCCTCCTACCAAATATGGCCACATATTTTTCCTTACCCTCTTTTCCTAGACAATTTTTTTCCCCTCCTACCAAACACGCCCATACCATGCTTATGATGTTGCCCAAGAAACCAAATTAGTAGGTGCCGCCGTGTAGGTAAACTGTGGGATAGAGGATAGTTTATAGCGCTTTTGGTATAAGCGATAATTTTTTTTATCGAAAAAAAAAGATTTCTATGAATATGGTAAGAAAATATTTTGTCTGAAAAAGTAACGAAAAGGTGTTTGGTAGCTCAAAATATTGCTAGGAAATTAAGTTTAATTTGACTGATGCTACATTTGATTGATTGTAAAATATTGAAAGAAATGTGAATCGAATTTATCAATTACCCATCATTATTGAATATTATATCTCATATATTACAACAGGGCATTTTGATCTCAAAACATAAAAATCAAATTCCAAATTCAAGGGGAAAAAAAATAACATGGGTAGGAAGGGATATTTTTTTTCCCAGTATATAGTTACAAACTCAAATGCTAAGAAAATAATTTCGCTAAGAATTTCTTAAGTTTCCTATAACAAATATGGTAAAAAAACTTATTCCCAATTCATTCCAATCAAAATAGTCGTTCCTATAAACAAAAAGTGTGTAATTTAATTGACTACTCGTACAGCTGGAAATCTGGATATAATCAAGTGGGGCATGTCTTTCAGACTGTTATCGGTAATGAATGAAAGTGAAAAAAATGCTTTTAGCAAAACAAATCCAAATAAAGGGATTAAAGGGTTGACGCCAACATGTCAGGTGACACATTGAATATTTACGAGGCATAAACATTTTTAAAACTCTCACATGTTATATTTGACACTTTTCAATACTTTAACACTTTTTGATACTTCAATATTCATTACAAAAACTCAAAAAATGTTTTAAATATTATATTGCGTTGTATTTTGAATTCCAACTATTAGATTAGTTAAATTACAATTTTATTAAGTTCAATATAAATATTTGGGATATATTATGTTTCTTTGAAAAATTAATGAGTATTATAAGTTTAATTTTTTTTTGTTAAATTATTGAATACTAAATATAATATACAATATATAAATTAAAAATATTATATAATATCAAAATGTATCCTAACGTGTCAGAGTTTAACATTTTTTAAAATTAACGTGTCGAAGTGTCGTGTCATGTCATATCCCAAGCTCCGTATCAGTGTTGGTGCAATATAGATCAGCACTTAACGAAATTTGAGAAAAGTAAAATACTTCATCATCTATCTTAACATCTCAGCTAATGAAAACTTTTTGTTGAATAAATGTTATAGACTTTATAACCTTAGATTGTGAGCTTATAGCCTAATAATAAATTTCCTCTTTCGGCCTTCTGATCTTGCTTCTTTTCTGATCACGAGGATAGCAACGTGAACCAAATACCCTTAGGCCTTAGGTGTCTAGTGTTTTATGGATTTCTCAAGATAAAGCTTGAATATTCATGAACATTCAAGTTAGATCTTCTTATTATATAAACAGTGCAATTAAAGCAGGGGCTAAATAAACTATTTGTGATGTGTCTGCTAGCAGAGCCACATAAGAAACCCTGCATTTTAATGTCAAGCAACTACCAATATAAGAAACCCTACTTTTTAATGTCAAGCAATTACTAGCTAGCCAATCAATTATTAGTTATGTGTGTCAATCACATTCCCTTTACATGCAGGACTTGACTCGAGCAACTCATGCACATCAATCTTCACCAATAAATATCATCATCCTCATAAATAACAAGCAACACCATGAAACTAGTCCATTCCATAAAAAAAAGATTCGCATCAGAGAACGAATTGCAACACCATGAAAATATTTCCCCCTAAAGTGCTTCTAAGTACATTTTTTCCGCTGTTTATCCTTCACCCTTCTTGCCATTCACTTGACACCATAACCCCAAATCACCCCATGAAAGACGGCGACGTCTTGGTTTCCAACAACAGAGGAAACTTTGCACTTGGGTTCTTCAGCATGGGAAATTCTACAAGCAGATACGTTGGGATTTGGTACAACAAAATTTCAGAACAAACAATTGTGTGGGTTGCTAACAGAGACACTCCCCTGAATGACACTTCCGGTGTTCTCTCCATCAACAACCACGGAAACCTCGTACTCCATCACCACCGCGACATGAACCTATACCTTAACCCAGTTTGGTCCACAAACGTTTCCACCTCATCTAGCAACGCTTCAGCTAAGCTTTTAGACACAGGAAACATTGTTTTGATCCAAAACAATAACAACAACAACAACAACAACGTTCTGTGGCAGAGTTTTGATTATCCCAGTAACACTATGCTTCCGTTCATGAAGCTCGGGTTGGACCGCAAAACAGGGTTGGACCGGTTCCTGACATCGTGGAAGTCCCCGAATGACCCAGGATCCGGGAACTTGACATACAGAATCGACCCGACCGGGTTTCCCCAGCTGTTCCTGTACAAGAATAAAGCTCCACTGTGGCGGGTCGGTTCGTGGACGGGTCAGAGATGGAGCGGGGTACCCGAGATGACTCCGAACTTCATCTTCAACGTTACCTACATCGACAATGCAGATGAAGTTTCCGTAATGTATGGAGTGAAGGACCCCACTGTTTTCTCTAGAATGGTGCTGGAAGAAACGGGTCACGTGAGAAGGATGACGTGGCAAGCTCATGAGAATAGATGGTTCCAAATATTTTATGCTCCGAAGGAGGAATGTGACAACTTCAGGCAGTGCGGGTCGAATACGAACTGTGACCCGTATAACGCGGACAAGTTTGAGTGCGAGTGTTTACCCGGGTTCGAACCCAAGTTCGGGCGAGAATGGTATCTCAGAGACGGGTCGGGTGGGTGCGTTAGGAAGCGCAACGTGTCCACGTGTAGGAGTGGGGAAGGGTTTGTGAAGGTGGCACCTGTGAAGGTGCCAGATACTTCAAAGGCGCGCGTGGATGAGAGGCTAAGCATGAAAGAGTGCAGGGATAAATGCTTGTGGGATTGTTCATGTGCAGCGTATACAACTGAAAATGAGAGCTCCGAGAGTGGGTGTGTTACTTGGCATGGTGACATGGAGGATACTAGAAAATACACTCAAGTAGGACAAAATTTGTATGTACGTGTGGATGCACTTGAATTAGGTACCTACTTTCTTACTCGTTATGAAAATTTATTAGAATAATAATTATAATTTATTAATTATGTGAACAGTTATAAATACAAACTAGATGATTACTTGTCAACCTAGTATTTATGTTATACACTAAAGCTATGTTCTCATATTAACTGAATTATTATGAGAGTATATACTTGATTTGTTTGTTTATTTTTTCTTCTAGTTATGATATCTTTGCATTTGGACTTTGCAGCTAAATATGCAAAAAATCCGCATGGTTCTCTTGGCAAGAAGGGGACGGTGGCGATTTTAGCCGTTGCTGTTTGCTTGTTATTGTTTTTGGGGTTGACTTTTGTGTATTGGTTTGTAAAAGTCAGGAAACAAAGTAAGTTAAATTCTTCTCAAACTTGTCGCTGTGTGGTTCTTAGTTCTATTAACTTGTTCAAATGTATTATTTTCATATTTTTGATCATAGGGATAAGAAGGGATCGCAAATATTCCTTTCGTCTTAACTTGGATGACTCTCCCAATCTCCAAGAATTTGACCGTACGCAAAATTCAGATTTGCCATTCTTTGATCTGAGCTCCATAGCTGCTGCAACAGACAATTTCTCTATTGCTAACAAGCTTGGTCAAGGTGGTTTTGGCTCTGTTTATAAGGTACCCATTCTCCCTTAACAAGTCCGAAATTGAATAACATTTAGAACCGGTTTTAATGCATTGTACCGCTGTCACCTTTAAATGCAAACTAATTAAGAAATTCACTTTGGATGATGAATTCAGGGTCTACTGAGTAACGGAGTGGCAATAGCAGTGAAGAGATTGTCCAGGTATTCTGGACAAGGTATAGAAGAGTTTAAAAACGAGGTTGTTTTGATTTCAAAGCTCCAACACAGAAATCTTGTGAGGATCTTGGGTTGCTGCATTCAAGGAGAGGAGAAAATGTTAATCTATGAGTATTTGCCAAATAAAAGCTTGGACTTTTTTATTTTTGGTATGTTCTGTTTTCACCTCTGCTTTATTAGTACTTTAGCTTTTGCTTTGGACATATAGCCTTGTCACTTCCTAACCATTTATAGTCACATTTTCATACATCAAATTACTTAACAATTGAACCAACGTGCTTCACTGTGATACCATGAATTTTTTGTCCAGATGAGTCTAAAAGGTTACAGCTAGACTGGAAAAAACGATTCGATATCATCTGTGGAGTTGCTAGAGGGATCTTATACCTTCATCACGATTCAAGATTAAGAATCATTCATAGAGACCTAAAGGCCAGCAATGTCTTGCTGGACTCTGCATTGAACCCAAAAATTGCAGATTTTGGTATGGCTAGAATATTTGGTGGAGACCAAATTGAAGCAAACACAAATCGTGTAGTTGGAACCTAGTAAGTACTCGACAATACAAACATGTTACATGGATCTTTATCATAATTGAAAAGCTACTCAGAAAGAACATAATAAGTAAATAATTCGTACTGAGAACCTTGTCTGCTACAATTTCACATGATTACTGTTAAGTTTTAGTGATTTCATTTATGTTTTTGCTTTTGTAGTGGCTACATGTCCCCAGAATATGCCATGGAAGGACAATTTTCAATAAAGTCTGATGTATACAGCTTCGGAGTTTTACTTCTAGAGATTGTTACAGGCAGAAAGAATAGTGGTCAACATGATGACATTACATCCACGACTTTAGTTGGACATGTCAGTATTTATAAGAAACTATGCTCCAATTCAAATATACCCTTCAAAAGTATAATTAATCTAGTAACTTCAATTAATGTAGATATGGGATCTATGGAAAGAAGGCAAAGCCATAGAGATTGTTGATGAATCATTAGGAGAGTCATGTTACGACCATGAAGTCCAAAGATGCATACAAATTGGGCTTTTATGTGTACAAGATTATGCTGTAGACAGGCCATCTATGTCAGCAGTTGTTTCCATGTTGGGTAGTGACTCGACTCTTCCTACTCCAAAACACCCAGCATTTATTTTCAAGAGAAGTAATTATGAGAGGTCAAATCCATCAACAAGTGAAGGAATTTGTTCAGTAAATGATGTAAGCATGACTATGATCGAAGCTCGCTAAAGGACAAGGCTCTCGGAATTGTATGTGGAGGTATGGTAGGCTATTTATTTTACTAAACCATATAGTGCAAAGTGATTTTAAGATACTTTAGTTTCTAGAAAGCCAGAGTTAGAAGCCTATTAACTATTGGGGAGGATGTAAAAAGTTCTTATTCACAGAAAGCTTCTTAAGCACCCCAAACTTCAAAAGTACTACCGTACTCACATTTGATGGAAAAGTATGAGCCAAATACATTTTTGAGATAGCTTTTAGCGAGAACTAGTGGTAGGTGCTGTTAATTATTGAAGATCTTCCTCCCGATATTGATGATTCTATCAAATTTTGTTCACCATTGAATAAAAATGCTAGCTTTTGTGGTAGGCAAAGAAGTGTTTCATTGCCTAGCATGAAGAAATTTCTAACATGGATGGTCTACTGATGGCATTTTCTTGCACGCAAAAAGGTCCAATTTGAATGCACCTCTGAACTAAAGCAAGAGGATAAGTCTGGCCTATAGTTGAATCAACCATATCCAAGGCCCTCTGTTAAGAAACTGAAAAATAAAAAACACGCACGATGCACAAAGCATAATAATTTTTGAGGTTCAGTCAGACCTACATCCTCACTAAAAAACTCTCCCCTTTCTTGATACTCTAAGAGGAATACCATTTATCTTTAAATAGAATTTGATACAAAGAGTTTAATAACAAATATAATTCTAAGTTATATTAAGGATCATTCTTATTTTTCTCATCAATCCTAACTAAATTAGATTTAGGATAAGATATTACATCTTTATTTGTTATCTTATTATATCTTTCTTTATTATCCTACAATCTTCCAACACCCTTCCTTCTGTCGAAAGTATCCAAACCTACAAATGCATAATCCGATTTTACGTATGAGTTTCTCCATCCTCCGAAGAATTATGACTTTCAGGAATCAAACCCATTATCTTTATTCTTTAGGCAGGTCTGGCGTTCAGCTGGATTGTCATTGGACTAACAACTCTTATGCATGTAACTTTATTTTTAAACTCTTCTGTCCCATGAAGTGAATGTTTGGACAGTCTTTTCACTGTATTTCACTGTCGTAAATTGAAGGCCTAATGAAAACGTTTAATACATGGGTTGGTTTTTTAAAAGATTCCGGTCTTAACACTCTGATGCGCCAGAGACAAGCTCCAAAGTTAACTAATTCTTGTACTCGGTATGATAGAGCTTGATTCATGAACATTCGAGTTAGATAATCTTCTTATATTAAACGGTGCAATTAAAGCATGGGCTGAACTTTGGTAATGTGTCCATTAGCTGAGCCACATAAGAAGCCCAACATTTTAATGTCAAGCAACTACTAGCCAATCAATTATTAGTTGTGTGTGTCAATCACACTCCCTTTACACGTAGGACCTGACTTGAACAACTCATGCATATCAATCTTCACCAATAAATATCAGCATCCTTATTAATAACAAGCAACAGAAAACAGCCCATTCCATCAAAAACCATTCCCAACCGAGAACGAATTGCAACACCATGAAAGTGCTTATGAGTACATTTTTTCTATTGTTGCTCCTTTACCGTTGTTGCCACTCACTTGACACCATAACCCCAAACCACCCCATGAAAGACGGCGACATTTTGGTTTCCAACAACAGAGGAAACTTTGCACTTGGGTTCTTCAGCATGGGAAATTCTACAAGCAGATACGTTGGGATTTGGTACAACAAAATTTCAGAACAAACAATTGTGTGGGTTGCTAACAGAGACACTCCCCTGAATGACACTTCCGGTGTTCTCTCCATCAACAACCACGGAAACCTCGTACTCCACCACCACCGCGACATGAACCTATACCTTAACCCAGTTTGGTCCACAAACGTTTCCACCTCATCTAGCAACGCTTCAGCTAAGCTTTTAGACACAGGAAACATTGTTTTGATCCAAAACAATAACAACAACCACAACAACAACGTTCAGTGGCAGAGTTTTGATTATCCCAGTAACACTCTGCTTCCGTTGATGAAGCTCGGGTTGGACCGCAAAACAGGGTTGGACCGGTTCCTGACATCGTGGAAGTCCCCGAATGACCCAGGATCCGGGAACTTGACATACAGAATCGACCCGACCGGGTTTCCCCAGCTGTTCCTGTACAAGAATAAAGCTCCAGTTTGGCGAACCGGGTCGTGGACGGGTCAGAGATGGAGCGGGGTACCCGAGATGACTCCGATCTTCATCTTCAACGTTACCTACATCGACAATGCAGATGAAGTTTCCATAATGTATGAGGTGAAGGACCCCACTGTTTTCTCTAGAATGGTGCTGGAAGAAACGGGTCACGTGAGAAGGATGACATGGCAACCTCGTGAGAATAGATGGTTCCAAATCTGGTATGCTCCGAAGGAGGAATGTGACAACTTCAGGCAGTGCGGGTCGAACACGAACTGTGACCCGTACAACGCGGACAAGTTTGAGTGCGAGTGTTTACCCGGGTTCGAACCCAAGTTCGGGCGAGAATGGTATCTCAGAGACGGGTCGGGTGGGTGCGTTAGGAAGCGCAACGTGTCCACTTGTCGAAGCGGAGAAGGGTTTGTGAAGGTGGCACCTGTGAAGGTGCCAGATACTTCAAAGGCGCGTGTGGATGCGATGCTAAGCAAGAAAGAGTGCAGTGATAAATGCTTGAGGGATTGTTCATGTGCAGCGTATACAACTGAAAATGAGAGCTCCGAGAGTGGGTGTGTTACTTGGCATGGTAACATGGAGGATACGAGAAAATACACAGAATTGGGACAAAATTTGTATGTACGTGTCGATGCACTCGAATTAGGTAGGAAAATAAATTCTTAGAATAATATATTAAATATTTTATGAACTAATTATATACTGTCTTGTTAATTGTCTTGTTATTAGAGTACATAATAATAACTTTTTTATTCTTAAACTTCATTTTTTTTTTTTACTTTTACTATTTTAATTATCGAAAATACTTTTTTCATGTTGTTAGAAAGTAATTATCTTATTAAAAAAAATAACTATGTATTACTCGTAATGTTATTATTATTTTTCATGAGATAATTTTTAAAAAATGGAACCCTTTAATTATTGTATATACTTGATTTGTTTGTTTATTTTTTCTTCTAGTTATGATATCTTTGCATTTGGACTTTGCAGCTAAATATGCAAAAAATCCGCATGGTTCTCTTGGCAAGAAGGGGAAGGTGGCGATTTTAGCCGTTGCTGTTTGCTTGTTATTGTTTTTGGGGTTGACTTTTGTGTATTGGTTTGTAAAAGCCAGGAAACAAAGTAAGTTAAATTCTTCTCAAACTTGTCGTTGTGTGATTCTTAGTTCTATTAACTTGTTCAAATGTATTATTTTCATATTTTTGATCATAGGGATAAGAAGGGATCGCAAATATTCCTTTCGTCTTAGTTTGGATGACTCTCCCAATCTACAAGAATTTGACCGTACGCAAAATTCAGATTTGCCATTCTTTGATCTGAGCTCCATAGCTGCTGCAACAGACAATTTCTCTATTGCTAACAAGCTTGGTCAAGGTGGTTTTGGCTCTGTTTATAAGGTACCCATTCTTCTTTAACAAGTCCGAAATTGAATAACATTTAGAACCGGTTTTAATGCATTGTACCGATGTCACCTTTAAATGCAAACTAATTAAGAAAGTCACTTTGGATGATGAATTCAGGGTCTACTGAGTAACGGAGTGGCAATAGCAGTGAAGAGATTGTCAAGATATTCTGGACAAGGTATAGAAGAGTTTAAAAACGAGGTTGTTTTGATTTCAAAGCTCCAACACAGAAATCTTGTGAGGATCTTGGGTTGCTGCATTCAAGGAGAGGAGAAAATGTTAATCTATGAGTATTTGCCAAATAAAAGCTTGGACTTTTTTATTTTTGGTATGTTCTGTTTTCACCTCTGCTTTATTAGTACTTTAGCTTTTGCTTTGGACATATAGCCTTGTCACTTCCTAACCATTTATAGTCACTTTTTCATACATCAAATTACTTAACAATTGAACCAACGTGCTTCACTGTGATACCACAAATTTTTTGTCCAGATGAATCTAAAAGGTTACAGCTAGACTGGAAAAAACGATTTGATATCATCTGTGGGGTTGCTAGAGGGATCTTATACCTTCATCACGATTCAAGATTAAGAATCATTCACAGAGACCTAAAGGCCAGCAATGTTTTGCTGGACTCTGTATTGAACCCAAAAATTGCAGATTTTGGTATGGCTAGAATATTTGGTGGAGACCAAATTGAAGCAAACACAAATCGTGTTGTTGGAACCTAGTAAGTACTCAACAATACACATATGTTACTTAGATCTTTATAATAATTGAAAAGCTACTCAGACAGAACATAATACACCTTGTCTGCTACAATTTCACATGATTACTGTTAAGTTTTAGTGATTTCATTTATGTTTTTGCTTTTGTAGTGGCTATATGTCCCCAGAATATGCCATGGAAGGACAATTTTCGATAAAGTCTGATGTATACAGCTTCGGAGTTTTACTTCTAGAAATTGTTACAGGCAGAAAGAATAGTGGTCAACATGATGACATTACATCCACGACTTTAGTTGGACATGTCAGTATTTATAAGAAACTATGCCCCAATTCAAGTATACCCTTCAATTGTCTAATTAATCTTGTAACTTCAATTAATGTAGATATGGGATCTATGGAGAGAAGGCAAAGCCATAGAGATTGTTGATGAATCATTAGGAGAGTCATGTTCCGACCATGAAATCCAAAGATGCATACAAATTGGGCTTTTATGTGTACAAGATTATGCTGTAGACAGGCCATCTATGTCAGCAGTTGTTTCCATGTTGGGTAGTGACTCAACTCTTCCTACTCCAAAGCACCCAGCATTTATTTTCAAGAGAAGTAATTATGAGAGTTCAAATCCATCAACCAGTGAAGGAATTTATTCAGTAAATAGGGTAACTATGACTCTGCTCGAACCTCGCTAAAGGCGAAGGCTCTCAGAATTGTATGTGGAGGTATGGTAGGCTATTTTATGACATTAGTTTTGTGAATTGAACATCACTAAGGTTTGCTACAAATATTGTCTGTGATAAATAATAATACACATATTACTCCATTCAAAGCGATAATGTAAAATCAGGGGTGATAAGGAGCAATTATTAAACTCAAACTCCCTTCCGGGTGCTTTTGTCACGTGAAAATTCTGCTTGGATTCCCCTTCGAACATCAAAGGTGGAAAACTGTTTTCATGATAAATGGGTTCGAATATATTTTTAAATTCTTGTGCTAGGTATGATAAATAGCCAGAGGGCTTCTTTATCTTTCCAGACTTAGAATTATTCACAGGGATCTCAAGGCAAGCAATATTATACTAGAAATCTATTGTGCGTTGTGATAGTAGGCCGCATGGAGGCTTTGGAAAGAAGGGAATGCATTGGAATTGATAGAAAATGCATCTAATTGATCAAGGATCATCGCTTCATTAGACTTCCAATTATAACTCTTTAATCCTCGTGTTCCTAATGTTTCCGCGCAAAGTGTAATAGTTTCCCCTAATTATGAAATGTGGAAACGCAAAAAATATATGTTCCCTATTAGTTTTAAATAATGATGTCTTAATCCTGAAACTGAAAAACAAAGAGAAAAACAATGTGAGTGCATAATGAAACTGAATTTCATCAATAGAGAGTATCTTAAACTATATAGTATAATTTAATGAAGGCATCTTTAGCATATTACACCAAAACAAGATCCTACTAGATCTCAACGATGTTCCAACTATAAAAATGAAGGAAAACTTAAAAAGAATTTTTAAAACTTTTTGTGAATATACTAATGTGCTAGATGAGGCCATATTTCTTTCACTACCTGGCATCTAGCATTGTGACAGTGACTTGGTTCACAGTACATGATTCATCTTGTTTACTTGAAGAAGAATCAGTTTCGATAGGATTCCTGCCTAGGCAAAACCCGGGAATTTTGGGTTGTGACAATGGTGCAGTTTCACTGCTCAGCATCAAGACCACTGAAGACATTGTTGGTCTATCTTCTGCATGCTCTTGCACACATAAGAGCCCAACTTGTATGCATCTAAGAACTTCAGATGGTGAATATGAATTGTCAATGGATGAATCAATCAGTTCCAATGCATTTCCTTCATTCCACAGCTTCCACCCCTACAAGAAAGCACAATCAATTATTTGTTAGCAAACATGAGATAATATTATTACCAAGTAAAACACTATAATAGAAGCAACACTTCCACATACATGCCCTAGAAGATTCAATTCTTTGTTTGTGTAATAGAACCCTCTGTTCTTTTTTCCACTTATGATCTCCAGAACAAGAACCCCAAAACTAAAAACATCAGATTTCACTGAGAAGATCCCATCCATAGCATATTCAGGAGACATATATCCACTGCACATAAGAAAAATATTTATAAATAGTAAGGTCACTATGTATGGTTTTTTTAGAAGAGTACTGATGTGTTATGTTGGTACTCACTATGTTCCAACAACTCTTATTGTATTTGCTTCTGTCTGATCCGCACCAAAAATTCTAGCCATCCCAAAATCTGATATCTTTGGGTTCATATCTTTGTCAAGCAGAATGTTACTTGCCTTGAGATCCCTATGGATGATCCTAAATCTGGAATCTTGGTGAAGGTAAAGAAGCCCTCTAGCTATTCCACATATAATGTTGAAGCGCCTTTGCCAGTTCAATGAGGATCTTTTTGCTTTGTCTGGATCATATTTATTATAAATATCAGTAATTAAATACACAATGAGGCCTGAATTGGCCAAACATTTGAAAAGAAAATGTTAATGAAACTTAAGAATACATATTGTTAATATAACTCACCAAACAAAATGGCATCAAGGCTTCTATTTTCCATATACTCATACACTAGCATTTTCTCATCCATCTCAATGCTGCAACCAAGCAGCCGAACAAGATTTCGATGTTGAAGCTTCACAATTAACTTTACCTCATTCTTAAATTCTTCTATACCTTGACCAGAATTTTTTGATAGTCTCTTCACAGCAATTTCCTGACCTTCCATCAACCTGCCCTGGTATAACCACAATTATTCCTGTTATGTTTTAATTGATAATAAGTGTTTCTTAGAATTTATTGTGGTGGCAGTTACAAAAAAAAAAAACTTACTTTGTAAACACTACCAAAGCCTCCTTGTCCAAGTTTAGTTTCTTCAGAGAAGTTGTTTGTAGCCATTGTTATGGTACTAAAATCAAACAATGGCAAATCTAGGTCGTCCATGTTTTCACCACACTGTTCTCTGTTACTTGAAAACACCTCAGTCATTAGCAAATCCTGACTTCTTTCAGGAAAGCCTGTTTTAGGGACAAGAAGCAAAACATTTCATCTCCCTGCACAGTTATATATACCATATGCAATCATATATGAGACATTAATTGTGCATTACCTCTTTGTCTAGTCTTCCATTTCAATAAGCATTGCAATTTCCTCTTCTTCCATAAGAAACATGTACCCAATAATGCCAAAAGTATAAAAGCTGTACCACCAATTATGATGCCTACAGCTTTAGCTGTATCATTTTTTTGGTCAGAATCACCTCCATAGCCTATGTCATATGAGAGAAACAGTTTTTTTAGTTAAGATATGCACTTTACGTTTGGTCTAATTGTTACAAGAAAAAGTTTTCTAGCATTAAAGATGTGCAAGTACAAAGTAAGCAAGTAAATTAGTGTTGACATAAAGGCATGTCACACTTTCAAGTTAACCAATTAAAAAGAAACCAAAAAGCTCATTAAAAAAAAAAAGTGATATCATTATTTTTAAGAAGTACAATGGAACATTCATGGTGCTTGCATGGAATTTAAGCAACAAAAGGGATCATGCGTCAAATTAGCAATATGATTTTGCTCAAGAACCTAGAGAAGGTGGACCAACTAAATTCAAATGGGTCTTACTTTTTCATTGTTGTCCTTTTTTTATAATCAAACCCACTATCATATTTAATCATGGATTTTTCTAATAAAAAATCAGTCACAAAAAGGCAATGAAGAAAAAATAAGAGAGAGATTTTGTTTGGTTTATAGAATTTGATGGACTCTATCCCGTTTGAGGAAGACAAGCAACTTTTTGAGGGCGCCTACTCCAACCAAAATGGTTTAAAAATCCCTCATTCGGTTGGTGGGCTCCATTTTATTCACCAAATCCCTACTATCCTTACCAATTCCATGGTCGCCCAGAAGATGATTCAAACATTTTTCCTCTTTCATTAATCACTAACCTTTTTTCCCCCTATTTTCTCTTAACTCAATTTACTTTTTGTTAAACTCCAATAGGATCATGCGTGTTATTGTTATGATGTGCATTTATTATGGCGGTCAAATTATTGAGTACATTATTAATACATGTGGTACAGCTATTAAAATCCACTATTTAATTTAGTTTAGATAACAATAAATGGGAAAATTATATCATACAGAATAAATGCAAAATCTTCTTTGTAAAAACATATGAAACATAAAAGAGCACATGAACAATTATATCCTTTGCATCCATGGTGCAAAGGCAAGCATATAGTAAAAGAAAAAATAAAAAAAGAGCAGTAGGAATGGCCCATGGAAACCTCACAAGTCAAAAAGGTTGGCCCAGGACTCATCAATTCAGAGCCGAACATTTAAATTCAGAGGGCCCATACCACCATCCCAAACAGCAATTTAGGAGAACCTAAACCTTTAGAGTGGGCCCACACAGCTTTAATAAAGTCCTCTAATTAAGTATTTAATCTCATTAACTCACGCAACAAATCAAGGCAAGGGAAGGGAAAGGGACACTGCAGTCATGCAGTTTACGCCCTTATTTTTCTCGCCAACTAACAGCTGTTTATGCGAGTTTAGTTGGCTTCATCAATCAACCTTCGCTCTAAAGTTTGGAAGGTAGTTCATCTGTGTTGGTTTGCGAGATAATAAGTAGTAATAATTTATTTTAATGAGAGATGGTATCTAATAAATTCAATATTATTTTAGTATAATGACAAATTTAAATTTAATTAACTACTCATGTATAATTTATACTACCGTTTCAATTTCAAATTATTAAAAAAAATATTTTTGTTATGGAAGAAAATTTGGAGAAAAGAAATCTTATCCAATTCTAAATTAAAAACAAATCATAACCCAGGAAAAATTAATATATTATGTTATATTATATTGTGATTTATGCTTTGTGAGTATTTTTATTTAATTATATAATATTTTATTTTAATTATGAATTTTAAAATAGAATATGATATTTTGTTTATTTTTTTCTCCATACTGATAATTCGCAATCTCAATCAATTTTCTCTCTTCTAGTTGAGATTACGATCTAATAATATGAAGAAAAAAATAGATAAAATAGACTTAAAAAAGGTAGGTATGTCACTTTTAAAATATGAGTTTGATGTTTCTCATGTTATAGGAGATAAAATTATTTCCTACATACATATAAAAATATGTGGGGCCCATGTGGGGCAATGTGAAGAGAAGAGAAAAAAAAGAAAATATGGGTCTCACACACTTTTATGTGTATGCAGTAGATAATTTTATCTGGTACAATATATGAGATATTAAACCCTTAATATATATATATATATATATATATATATATATATATATATATATATATATATATATGAGGTAGGATCCTTTGACACCGGTGTCAAATTTAAAATTTGACACCTCATCTGAGAGTTGTTAGATCAAAAAAGATCAATGGTGTCACATGCTTACAAATCAGAGTCGTTGATCTTTTTTTGATCTAACAACTCTCAGATGAGGTGTCAAACTTCAAATTTGACACCGGTGTCAAAGGATCCTACCTCATATATATATATATATATATATATATATATATATATATAAGGATAAACATTTATACATATATATAAGGATAAACATTTATACAGCCACTTTAGATAAGCTTATCTACAGCTACCGTTTATAACTATGTTCTCCCGGGAGAACATAGTTATAACATTAAAGTTACTTTTTTCTCTCTCTCCACGTCTGCAGACAGGTTCTGAAAAGTAAATGAGGAGAGAGAAAAAAAAGCAACTTTTAATATTACAATTATGTTCTTCCGGAAGAACAAAGTTACAAACGATAGCGGTAGATAAACTTATCTAAAGTGACTGTAGAAATATATATATATATATATATATATATATATATATATATATATATATATATATATAATTTTGCCCCTCACAAGAAATCCTAGCATAGGGACGGTGAAGCTAAATGTTGATATTACTATGTCTTTGGAGAATAATGTTCGAGGCATTGAAGTTGTTCCTCGAGACAGTGATGGTGCATTCTTGGTTGGTAAGGCTAGTCAATTTGGCAGGTAGAGCAAGATTCGTCGTCTTGAGCTTATTGTATCTAGGGTAGCTGTTTGTTTTGGAATGGCCTCATCATTTCTATGTTATGGGCCGGTTATCATAGCTATATAAAAGGGTAATTTTCCTCTATCTCTAAAGTGAGATTTTTAGATTTTCAATCTTTCTTTGTGCATAATATGCTGCCTCACTCATGTATTGTACCGGACAAAATGGTTATGATTTTCTCATCGTTAAGGTATATTTTTTTGTGCCTATATATATATTATATGACAGAGATTACTACAGTTATTGATTATTCATTTTAATTTAATAAAAAGATATAAAACTAATTACATGAGTAATAATGAATATTTTGTGAGCAATGGGACCCGAAACATTGAAGAGCACGTGGAGCAGCTGCGGCCTGAGCACAACGCAACACACGTTTTGGCTTTGTTGCCATTCGTTTCTTCTACTTGCGTTGCGTTGGCCTCACTCACGTGACATGCTACATCTCAGTCAGTTCCTCCCATTGCAAAACGCTCAAAAAAGGGACCACCAAGCAAAAAACAAAAAAACCCCAATTTTCCAACTCATTACATTCCAAAAACCTAAACCAATTAGTTTCAGTCCACTTCAATGTTCTGAAACTATTATTTCATTATGAAAAAATAGTTCTTAGTTTCTGAACTTTTTTCCCTAAAATATTACGTATGTGAAGAAAACAGTTTATTTTTTTGGGTACAGTGAATCTCATGTCGTCATGTATAATTTTTCTTATAATATTTTATTTAAATTTTCTTTTGATTAAAGACTTGTTATAACACATTAAAAACTTGAATGTTAGATGACTCAATAAAAGAATAAAATTTTCTTTTGATTAAAGACTTGTTATAACACATTAAAAACTTGAATGCTAGATGACTCAATAAAAAAGTTATTATTTTATTATTAAATATGTGAATAATTCTCATTTTCAACATGACAGATGAGTCCTGCTATGACCATCCAGATTTAAGCACAAGACAGATTAGTTCTCAAAACACGAGTTGGAATATTCTCTCAAGTGACTCACACATTTGCGAAGTTTTATCAACATGAATTCCACAAAATTCTGAAATCACATCAGCCTAATGCATATGCTGTCTTAATTTTTTTTTAAAAAAATAAAAAAATAAAGAATTATTATCAAATTCAATCAGCCTAATGCATATGCTGTCTTAATTCTTAAACAATTTTTGCATATGAATATGAAAAAGAAAATCAAAACCAGAATGCAAATATTTATTCAAAAAAAACGAAGTGTGGAAGAAAAAACATACCTACATCGGAAGCTGCTAATCTGACATAGAGATCTTGTCCACCCGCAGGATACTGTCTCATATCTATAAGTTCATCAACCCACATCACACAACCACTTCCTCCATTAGTGATCTCGATGTTAGCATAAGCAGTGCAGGAACAATTACTATAGCACAAATCTCCACATTCCTTAAGGTTCATGCTCCTATTCACAAACACAGTGGTTGTCTCTGGCAACTTCACATTCTTCAAATGCAAAAACTTGTCACTCCCACACTCCAATTTCGTGTTCCTCACACACCCATCTGACCCATCTCTCAAATTCCATGCCTGCTGGTTCTTGGGGTGGAACCCTTTGACACACTGGCAAACCGGTGAAGCATTTGTGTCACATACACCATAGGGACCACACTCTTTGTAATTATCACATTGATCTTTTGGTGCATACCAGAATTTGTTCCAAAGTTTGCTGCTTTGGATCCATGTAAGTCGTTGAAGTTCCCCTACAGGACTCACAGAGAGTCTCGAAAACAAGGATTGGTTCCCAATTGAGAATGTGTAGTACACTTCATGTTCATCAACAAAAAACATAAATTTAATAGAATCTGTAACGGGTTGCATCTCTGGTACCCCACTGAATCTGTCACCATTCCAAGGTCCACTTCTGTATATTTTCTCATCCTTGTTCCACAGGAAGATTTCTGGGAGGCCTTGGTGATCTAGCTTGAAAGAAAAATCTCCACTTGAAGGGTCTTGATCTTTGATCCTCCACGAGGTTATGTGCCTCTCCATGCCTGTGTCTAAGTTCCACCCCAGTTTCATACCGGGTAAAAGGGTATCTGTTGGGTAATCGAAGCTTTGCCATAGAAACTTTGTGGGGTCATTCTCTTTTTCTTCTCTGAGAATCAAGTTCCCAGAATCCAAAAGCTGAAGAACAGGGTTGATAGCTGTTGTGGATTGATTCGAGGACCATATGGGTTTCTCGGACTGATCCATGATAACGATGTTTCCCCTTTCACCTATCTTGAGAAATCCAGTGGAATTCTCAAGTGGGGTGTCTCTGTTTGCTACCCAAACCACTGTTGTGACATCAATGGTGTTGTATCGTATGCCCAAGTACCAAGTGAATTGTGTGTGATTAAAGAAACCCAGCTCGAAAATTCCCTTTGGTGACAAGAGGGTTTGGTTGGTTTTGAGGATTTGGGTTGATGTTAAGGTATCTGCAGAGATTGAAATTGAGGAGAAAAAAGTGAGTAAAGTGGAGAACCAAAAAAGAGAGAAATTGAGGAGTTTAATGAAACGTCCCATGTTTGAAAGAGGCAAAATAATAGTGTGAGAGGCTTTCTTTGTGTGAGTAGATTTAAGTACTTGGATTAAGGTTTCTTCAAGTCCAATGTCCAACACAATTAACTCTTTCGGTTTGAAAGGTATAGACTATAATGGCACTCATTTCCCGGAAGATTTTACACTTTTTTTTGTTGTTGTCCTTATTGAATAAGGCTTTACCATTTTCCTATGCTAAATTTTACAGCTATCGTACATTGATGGCAGCACTTGAAGACTTCCGTTTGTCACATTCTGAATTACTAGTTTCTGCAAACCTCTGTTCTGCCGTTACCCATCAATAAAAAAGTAACCCTACAATTGTGACACTGTTTTTGACGAATTCCTTTATGCACCATGAAAATGGAGGAGTTGCTAAGCACTCTCAATTCTTGTGAGATTGGCAATTTTGCCCTTTTCTTATTTTATTTTTTAACATTTTTTTTAAAATTATATATCAATTTGTCTTTTTTAAAATTATATATTGATTATCAAAGTTTGACCAATTCTTATTCAAATAAGTCATTTAATTTGATATAAATTTTCATCAGACAGAGACAAATTAATATTAATTAAAAAAACAAACCAATATATAATTTGCGAAGAGATAAAATAATCATTCAGATCTGAATTCCTTACCAGTTGGTGGTGTAGAGATAAAAGGCAAAAGGCTAATTTTCATGTAATAATAAAAAAGCTGTTACATCTGTTTACCAAAAAAAAAAAAAAACACTGTTACATCTATTTCTCTTTTTTCTTTGCTTTTTTCAATTCATTTTTTTTTTTTTTTTTTTTTTTGCCGAGTTGGCTTGAGGAGGAATTTTTGTCATTTTGTAAGAAATGGGAGGATTTAAGTAACATGATCCGATGAAAGATTAGCGAATATTCAACAGACTGCTTTTTTTTTTTTTTTAAAGATAAAAAAGACTCTAAAAACTATGTTTAAAGTAGCTATGTTTAGTCCTGATTGTTTAAACTAGATAAAAAAATATGTTTAAAATGATATAATATTTAGTCCAATTCAGCTGATTTGATTTATTAATTCTTTTTTTTTTTCTTTTGGTTAACATATTAGTTCAACTATGCTAATAAAGCACTTAAACGGGTCAAACTAAATCAATGTTAAGTCCAATTCAGCTGATTTGATTAATTTGCTTTCCCCCCTCCCTTTTCTGTCAAAGTTTGTTGGCTTTTGCTTTTGAACCATTATGCAGGTAATGGTTATTAAATAATTTTGGGTTCCTAAAGTGAGTAAGTGACTCACGTACAAAGCTCATAAAAAGAAGAAAATAAATTATTTTCCTTGTCTCTGAACTCTGAACAATATAATAGAGATCTAAAGTTAACTTTTATGAAGGTTGAAGGACCTTACTGGCAAGTGGCAAGTGGCAACCCATAATCCTTACTTTTAGGAAAGTATCCCTTCATAGCATCTGAGTTTTTGCACTTATTATGGCATGGATTGATACTAGGAATCAGCTGTTTATAAACAAGTAGTCTTTATTCGGGAATTCCCACATTCTTTATGTGACACTAATTTCATTTTGGGTACTAAGTTTCCAAGCAGTGCAACTCGTATTTGTGACATTGCAAAAGCACCTTAATTAGTTAAACTTATTTATTTCTACCGTTTGATGTTTATGCACCTTTGCTTTAAATATCATTTTTAAGAATATATCAAAGGGTAATATACTAATTTAATAATCAAATCCTATTCAGACAGTCTCGTGCTGTGGAAAATTATCAAAGCTCTTTTTTTTTTTTTTCACCGGGTCATCAATTATTTATGTAACGCCTGACCGCTTCAAGAATCAATGACTATCCCCACATATTAACACGAAACTTTTCAGTGTGTTTTTTCCTCACTCGCACACTTCTCGAAAAAACTTCCCAGGAGGTCACCTGTAACACCCCGTTCTAGAACCGGTTTGTTGACATCGCATTATGATATTAAGCGCAGTTACAATCACATGGGTTCAATTAAAATCCGGTTAAATTTTTCATTTCAAAACATGCCGAATTTATAATGCCCAATTGCGTGATCATAACCATATTACTTTGCGGAATCAGATAAACCAAGCTTAACATCATGTTCTTATTCCATTTTTAAACCATTAATTTACTTCTTATTTATTTCACAACTTCTACTATATTGTAGATCTCTTCGTTAGCTACGCGTGGTTTCAAACCGCTCCTCATTTGGAGCTCTGTAGCTCAAGTTATGACAATTTTACTAACTCAAAAACTACGCGGGCAGGGCGCTTAAGCGCCCACAGACAGAGGGAATTCACATTTTTTGGCCACCAAGGGCGCTTAAGCGCTCTATCTGGGCGCTTAAGCCCCCATTTTGGGCGCTAAAGCCCCAGGCGGCAGAGAGCTTTTGGTCTTCACAGGTGCATCAGGGCGCTTAAGCCCCCTCATGGGCGCTTAAGCCCCCTAAGCAGGCTTAAGCCTCCATTTGCAGGCTTAAGCCCCCTCTTCTGGGCAATTTCCTAAACTCATATTTTTCATGTATCTTTCTCGGGGAATCAATCCTACACATTTTACAACCTATTTAACAAGCTTGCAATATCCCTATATCATTGCTTAACTCGCATCCTCTCATCATTGATTTAACGGAAATTGGGCAGCATAACCTTTGTTTTCTCAACGTTTCCCAATCTAACAACTTAGCTCTTAATAGACAATTCAGCTCAACATTTCCAATATTCATCATGCATTCATAACCTTGAAGTAAATAACATTAACACAAGTTTAATTACATAACGGGGAACTTAGCTACAAAAGGCTATGACCATCCCTTGGCTCTCATCAACAAAAGAGATATCCAATGGCATGATCATAGGCTAAGTCCATCAAATATAACGAGATATACATACGTCAATGCTATCAATGATCAATCCTATACATGTAAATCTACAAAATAACATGTATGATCTCAAAACATCATTTTCTTCATGCATGATCTACTGCAAATAAGGCCACTTGCCATCAGAGGCTCCTGCAGCTTCTGTAACATCCCCGTCTCGAGCCGGTGCAATTAACATACATATGATAAAACAGAAAACAGCGGAAGACTTAACTTCTGAAAATACGAGCTAACTTTTTCTTTTTCTTTTTAAATTCTCATTCGTCGTAAACGAAAATCGGGCAGAGTTTCCTCTATAAATCAGACAACTGGGGATTTTCCAATTCCACACAGAAGCATTTCCTGATAAACAGTTTATACAAATATAATCAAATGCCCATTCATGGGCGCATGCATAACTTGGCTCAATGCCACTATATCTAACAGCATGCAATCCAACACGTAAACATATCTGAATAATACATCATCATATAACGTGCCTGAATACCCAAATGTACATGCATCAAAGCGACAGACATGTACAAAACATATACAGGCCATATACAAAATAAAGGATCAATATCATGATCCATCAAATGCGAAAATACTAAAAGACATCAAACACTCCAAAAAGGTAGTAGCCTACAGCCACTCAAAATCCGATCTGTCAACTGCCTCAGCCACGTGTCGTGTCCCTGCCTAGTGAGGACTCACCGGGAATCTGGGCACCTGAAAATATGTCCCCAAAGAGGGGTGAGATTACAAATCTCAATAAGTTCCAGGTTTATAGAGAATTCTCCATACCCCTGGCTCACTCCTGCATGAAAGTCAGATACAAAGTATACGAATACAACATATAACAGATATCATAACAGAACAGAGCATATATCCATATCATACCAGAGATGTGCGCCGTCATTCCCAAGGGAGGACCCCAAGCGGAAATCAACGCACGTGTTCCCGAGGGAGGACCCCAAAGCGGAACCAAACATATCAGAGGCGTACACCATCAGTCCCGAGGGAGGACCCCAAAGCGGACGTCCGGGTACTATACAATCAATGGCCATAGATTGTTACAGAAATCATATTACAGAAGTCATATCAGAGCAAAAGATATCATGTTATCAAATAACTCTATATGAATGCATCTATACAAAGCATCTAAATCACAGTCATACAGTCCAACCATAGTTCACTAACCATGGTGGAGCACTCAAGCAGGAAAAGACTCCTTAAACATAGAGCTTACCTCTTGAAGCTTTACCAATACGCTTACTTGTTGCACAAGTTACTTATATGTCTTCAAGAGATTCCGATCCTTTTTAGTCCCTAGGTACACCTAGATCAAGAATCCACAAATCCAAAATCAATAAAATGTCATCATGCCTAGCTTTCACAGAAGGCATACATTTTATCGCTTATATTCATTTCTTTATATTTTTGTCAATCCTATGCCAATACACAAGTCTAGACCACCTTATACTCGTTAGCGTTCTTTAATTTAATCAAGTGTTCACTTGAGAATTCTACAATATAATTCTTGCCACTTTCCTTAAAAGGCCGTGGACCTACCTAGAGGAGAACAAAATATCTTTCAACGATTTTTAATTCATTTCACTTTCTTTAACTCATTCATTTTATACATTGCATTACAACACATTTTATTAAAATAAGATGTGACAAAATGTCCCTTATACTACCCTCTAGGTCGAACACTATAAGGAAAAGGCAAGGGCTCTTTTCTTATTAATTACATGTAACTTACACATACAAATGTATGTTTCCATATTGTTCTAACTTAATGTTTGAACATCAAGTCCCTCACCACTCTCCATAGCCGAAACATAGGGAATCAAGACACAAAGGATTTTTCCCACTTTGGCCTTTACACTAATTTACCAAATTCATACTCACTCCAACACATTAGACACTCTAAATATATCAAATAAAATTTTGCACAATGCACCCTATGTGACCCATCATGGCCGAAGCATAGAGGAGGGCATAGGATTTTTTTCTAATCTTTTTTTACATACATATTAACACTTATTTTCATTTCCTAAATCCAAAACATCAAGGATTCATCATCAATCAAAGTTTAACACACAATGCTTTACCACCAAAGCATATTCATAATTTTATAACTTAAATAATCAAGACACTACCATGAAAATAGAGGTTTGTTACCTCTAATCAACTACCAAAGCCTAGAAGACACATCTCCAAGCAAGGCTCCTTCAAAAATGCACCTTTTCTTCCTTGATGAATAGTGTCACGAAAATGAGATGACCAGTATCTCTCTCCACACACAAAATCAGCTCAAACGGAGGGGTGAAATAGCTTCCTTGGACGATTTCCTATGAGATTGGTATGTTGGGTGGAAGATTTGGTGGCTTAACCATGGAGAAATCAAATAAAGAAGAAGACAACCCCAAACCCTTCCCCCATGGCTGCAGCTCGGTTTTGAGAGTGAGGAGAGGAGAGAGAAACTCATTTGGAAATAAGACTTAAGTGACTTAAGAAGGTGAGCACATGTGGCCTTTTACCCGGGTATTTTTCTTTCGCGTATTTTCACTTAAACTAACCCGGAACTAACTCAAAGCTACAAATATATTTTTCTTTTTCTAAAGTCATTTACATTACTTTTATTTTCTAAGGAACACTATTCATAATTCGCAGTGTGGTTTCTGCACCGTTTTTGACGAAATGCACAGTGAACCACTAACTGTACTTCGTTTACTTCTGAACTTAAAACTTATTAACTTATCATTTCCTTGGGCCTATATTGACTTGTTTGGCATATATTGGACTTTCTTATTCTTATTTTATCAATTATTTATTTCTGGACTCTACCGGTTGCTTAAACAGCGTACAAATACCCGGTAGAAACACTATTCACGAGATTTTCACGGAAAGTGCCAGACTATACAATTTTTCGTTCTGAACTCATATTTGTCGTCAGAATTATCAAATTATGTATCTAAAATTGTTTTGCTCTTTTAAGCTCTACCGGTTAATTCACAAAACTGTAAATTCTCCGGCAGAACGCACTGTTCATAACATAGTCATGATTACAGTCAAAATACTCGGAATCACTCACTGAATCTAATTATGGCATTTAAATCCTTAAATTAAATCTCTAATTAAGATTTACCATTTAGGGTCATTATAGCTTCCTTACCTGAAAGGGGGTCCCTATAACACAGGGTGAGATATACGAATATATCACAGTAAACCAGAGGTCCTTGGAGATCACTCCACCCTAAGGTTCACTTTCGATGTACACATAATCATAATAGCTTAACACATTCTTATCAGCAAGCATCACATGGACTCCCAAGAGAGATCCACTAAGGGTTGTTTCTCTTAGGCTCTTACCACATGGAGATCCACATAGGGCTGTTTCCAAGGAAAGTCCTTTCCTCAATCGAGGAACCTCCAAGAGGGATCCATATAGGGCTGTTCCTCTTAGGCTCTAACCACATGGAGATCCACATAGGGCTGTTTCCAAGGGAAGTTCCTACCAATTATCCTCATCATAATACTATCACTCATAACCTCAATCACAATCCTCAACCCTTACCTCATTCATTATTGCTACTCCTATAACCATTCCTCAATTACTCTTAAACAATTAAACATCAACCAATAATCAACAATCAATCATAACATGTATCAATGCATGAGCATACAATTACTATCATAATTACATATCACATCTCATAAACCATTTCTCCTCAATGGAGTATGGTGGAACACTCAATGGGATCAACCTCAAGGTCCAAAGGTTTACCTTGCTCTTGAGCTTTCCTCAATTGCACACAACCCCAAGGGTTGGTCACTCCACTTGGTCCTCTTGCCTCAATCCTATCAACACAAGGAATACAATCAAACAATGCTAACAATAAAAGAAAATCCATAGTTCCAAGCCTAGATTTCTCCAAACATCAAAGCATACTAAAATAACACTATAAACTCATTTCTACCGATTAAATGTCATTCCTAGCATTTTTCACAACATACTCTAAGCCTCATTCTTCCTTGAACATAGCCAATCTACTCAACATTTCATAAAAACTCTAAAACATTATTCATTAAACCCTAACCATGAAATTTTCCAAGAAAACAAGGTTCAAGGGTTAGAATCTTACCACCAATGGTCACACAACCAAGGATTGATGGCTCCTCAAGCTTCAATGGAGGTTGAAGGTCTCAAACACCTCAATTTCTCCAATGGGCCGAATTTTTGGAGGAGGATATCCCACTCCACAATGCTCCCCACTACAAACTAAGCTAGGATTATGAAAGAGGGGAAGATTTAAAGTGGTTTAGGCTTTTGAATCACTCCAATCGGTTGGGATTAGCTCCCTTCTCTCTCTCTCTTCTTCTCTCTCCCTTTCTCCTCCTTCTCCTTCTTCTTCTTTTCTTCTCTTTCTGGCTCGACGGAAATGGGGTGGGAATTGGGTTCTTTTTGTGTTTTTAAGTCACTTACTTAGTTAAGTGACTTATGTGGGTATTAGTTCATCTATCTATTCAACTCCATTAATTACCAAACTTCACCCAAAAGTCTGGAATATTATTCTAGGAATATTACTATTTTTATTTTTATATTTCGGGCACTTTCGTCAGTACCCATTTATACCCCTTAATATTCACTGAGTACACTTTTTAACTCCAAAGTGACTCAGATTCATTTAACTAAGTCTTATACTTAATTTTATTCACTAATACATGCTTAATTATTTAATTAAAATTAATCAATTAAATGCTTAAGTTTGGGGTATTATATCACCCATCCCATAATTGCTCCAAGTCAAGCACGCTTAACTGTGAAGTTCTTCCGATCCGGGCTACCGAAAAGCAGATGCATCTTGTTAGTATAAGTAGTACCAATTAATTCTTATAAGCTATCCCAAACTGTGCAGTCTCATGCCTGCACAGTATTTGGAATCTCTCTCTTTCGGGTGTCGATTCAATTCATTTATGCATGTAACCCCGCACTGGAAGCCTGTCAGGAGCCGCTCCTTGTCCGTGCCTCTTTGCACCGGCGATCACTCCCCGCACTCGTCAGTGCTCGGGATGTTACATGCCCACCAACTTCCGCCTGGTTCGTCCTCGAACCACACCGTACTGGATGAGAGGCCCTGCTCTGATACCACTTGTAACGTCTGGCCGCTTCAAGAATCAACGACTATCCCCACATATTAACACGAGATTTTTCAGTGTGCTTTTTCCTCACTCGCACACTTCCCGGGAAAACTTCCCAGGAGGTCACCCATCCCAGAATTGCTCCAAGTTATAATAGCCCTAACCTAAGTAATTGGCAAATTACATGTAATTAAATAATTAAGCATGTTTTAGTGAGTAAAGTTAAGTATAAGGCTTAATGAAATGAATCTGAGTCACTTTGGAGTTAAAAATTGTACTCAGTGAAAATTAAGGGGTATAAATGGGTACTGGTGAAAGTGCCCAAAATATAAAAACAAAAATAGTAATATTCCTAGAATAATATTCCAGACTTTTGGGTAAAGTTTGGTAATTATTGGAGTTGAATAGATAGACGAACCAATACCCGCTTAAAGCCACTTAACCTATGTTAAGTGACTAAAAACACAAAAAGAGAACCCATTTCCCCCACTTTCCCGTCGCCAGAAAACAGAAAGAAGAAGAAGAAGAAGGAGAAATGAGGGAGAAGGAAGGGAGGAAGAGAGAGAGAGAGATCAAATCTTAACCGATTGGAGTGATTCAAAAGCCTAAATCGCTTAGAATCTCGCCCTCTTTCATAATCCTAGCTTTGTTTTGAGTGGGAGTTATTGGGGAGAGAGATATCAACCCTCCAAAATTCGCCCCTTTTGGTGAGAGTTGGGGTTTTGGGGTGATTCTCTCCATTGAAGCTTGAGGAACGCTCCTTACTTGGTTGTGTGACCATTGGTGGTAAGATTCTAACCCTTGAACCTCATGATTCCTTGAAAATTGCATGAGTTAGGGTTTATGAATAGTGTTTTAGGGTTTGTGATGAAATGTTGTTAAATTAGCTATGTTCTAGGAAGAATGGAGCTTAGAGCACGTTATGGAAAATGCTAGGAATGTCATTTAATCGGTGAAAATGAGCTTAGATGGCTAAATGCTTATATTTGGAAAATGGCAAGAATATGACACTTAGATATTGGATTTCTTGCATTGTTGATAAATGGTATGGCTTGGTTGATTGATGATTGTGTCCTAATGATGTCTAGGATTGAGACATTTGGACCGACCGTGAGGGATCAACCGCTTGAGCAAGCTATGGAGCTTGAGTAGCTCATTGGAATTGGTGTTGGTTTTGGAGTAGAGTATTGTTGACATTGGTGGTGAACTAAGGTTGCTGAAGCTTTGAGGTAAGCCTTCGGACCTTGGGTATAATTCCCTTGATTGTTCCACCAAGCCCTGAAAGGGTAGTGGTGATTATAGTGTATATAAATGCAATGAAATAGTGTAATGCTTTGTTATACGTATGTGTATGCATTTGGTGTGGCATAGGATGGTGTTTCCCTATGTGGTATGTTGCATGACGATGCGTAAATCATACTTGGTAGTTAGCTGGCCAGTAGGACTATTTGCATCTGAGTTTCCTTAGGACAGCTTGAGAGCTCGAGGGATTTCTCCTGGAGATGTATTGCACTTTGCATAGATATGTATTTACTGCATTATTATTGTTATTGCTATTACACTGATATGGAACTGTGGGGTGGAGAGATGCTCCAAGGACCCCTGGTTTACTGGATATATTCGTATATCTCACCCCGTGTTGTGGGGACCCCCTTTCAGGTAAGGATGCTGCAGGAGACTCGGGTGGCAAGTGGCCATATCTGGATTAGCATATGCATGAAATGTGGCATTTCTTTTGAGATTATACATGTTGTTTTGTAGCTCACATGTATAGAATTGTAATTAATAGGCATTGATAGATGTATGATTTGTATATTGGAATGGACTTAGCCTATGCTCATGCCTTTGGTCATCTCTTTTGTTGATGGGAGCCAAGGGAATGATCATAGTGTTTTGTAAGCTAAGTTCCATGATTTGTAATGGATATGTACTGTAAATGATGCCTACTTGAAATTCAATATATGCATGCTTGTTATGTATTGAGTTATTGAATTGGTTGGGCTGAGAATCAATTAGGTACCTTTTGTTTAAATTGGGAAACGATGAGAAAACAAAGGTTATGCTGCCCAGATTCTAGCTAAATCTCATGAGGAGAGGTTGGATGAGTGCTAGGATTTAGTTTTGGGGCATGGACAATTGGGGTTTGGAATGGGGATGCATCTTCCGCTAGACTTGGACTTGAAAAAATGTGGGAATTGGAATTCCCTGGCAGCGCGCTTAAGCGCCCAAAAGCGTGCTCAAGCGTCCTGCTGCCCCTGTGAGTGCCAATGCATTCGGCCTCCTCGCGCTGGAGCGCCCAAAGTGGGGGCTTAAGCGCCCAGGATTGCGCGCTGGAGCGCCCTGGTTTGCGCTTAAGCGCCCTTCGCTGCAGAAAGATGGGATGCTTACTGTCCCCTCGAGTTTTAGCGCCCAAAGTGGGGCTTAAGCGCCCAGGGTTGTGCGCTTGAGCGCCCTTAGCCACTGAAGGAGGAGATGCTTCTGTCTCTGCGCGCTAAAACGTCCCAATGGGAGCTTAAGCGCCCAGGATAGCGCGCTTGAGCGCCCTGGTGCGCGCTTAAGCGCCCATTTACACTGAAATACCTGATGCTTCCTGCCTCCGTGCGCTTAAGCGCCCAGATGGAGGCTTTAGCGCCCGATAACGCGCGCTTGAGCGCCCGGTAGCGCGCTGAAGCGCGCGGGGCCTGTGACCAACACTCTCTTGTGTTGCTTCAAATTGTCATAACTTGGGCTACAGTGCTCCGATTTGAGCGCGGTTTGAAGCCACGCGTAGCTAATGAAGAGATCTACAATATAGTAGAAGTTGTGAAATAAATAGGAAGTAAATTAATGGTTTAAAAATGGAATAAGAACATGATGTTAAGCTTAATTTATCTGATTCCGCAAGGTAATACGGTTATGATCACGAAATTGGGTATTATAAATTCGGCATGTTTTAAAATGAAAAATTTATCCGGATTTTAATTGAACCCATGTGATTGTAACTGCGCTTAATATCATAATGCGATGTTAACAAACCGGTTCTAGAACGGGGTGTTACATTTTATGGTATCAGAGCAGTTTCGTAGGGAATAACTGTTAGCTATTGTTGAGTATGCTTAGTGTTTGATGCTTTATAGTTGTTTTAGTACTCTTTATGATTATTGCATTTGTGATCACTAAGTGTGGGCCTGATCAACTCACTTCTTTGTGTAACATGTGTAGTGACATGACGAGGCACCGAAACAACCCCGGACCATCAAACACCAATGCTCAGCCAGAACCTGTTTTGGCTGCTCTTGTGAGGCCTAGAAGTGGCCGTGGGGCAACGGGCGTACAGCCTGATCCCGTGGCTGAAGCTCTTGCAGCCGTTCAGAGGGAGTTGGCTGCTAGCAGGCAAGCCAATGAAAATCTAATGAAAACAAATGAAGACTCGCGGACTGCTATGGCCGCGATGATGACCGAGTTGAGGACGTTGAGGGGTCCTAGGCCCGTGAACCGGCAACCCACTCCTCCTCCTCACACTGCTACGCCTTCTCCACCTCCTTCACAAGAAGAGGGTGTAGTGGGTAACAATGAAGGTGAGGGTAGTCACCATTCTGGAAGTCGTAGTCATCACACCGAGGTTCGTCAACCTCGAGTTGAGAATGTCGGTGACCATGAAGTGGAGGAAAGAAGATTGATGGCTTTCCGAAAACACAAACCTCCTTCTTTTAAGGGAGGTTATGAGCCAATGGCGGCTGCGAAATGGCTCCAAGCGATGGAGAAAATATTTAGGGTGATGAGATGCCCTGACGCAATGAAGTTAATATACTCCGTGTACATGCTGGAAGAAGAAGCGGAGGATTGGTGGACTAATACCGTACAGCCCCTAGAAGCTGAAGGCCGAGAAATCACCTGGCGGTTGTTCGAGACATTGTTCTTGGATAACTATTTTCCTAGAGAGGCTAAGGAATAGAAGCAGAATGAGTACAACGATCTCAAGCAAGGGTCGATGTCTATTGACCAATACTTTGCAAAATTCAATGAGTTGGTGAAATACGCCAACTATGGGCGAGCCTTACCCACTCCGGCTGAAATGACCTCCAAGTTCCAATGGGGTCTTAATGAGAAGATGTCTCGGAAGATGTCAAATTGTGACATCCGAGAGTTCAGTCGGTTTGTAAATCAGTGCAGGAAGGTAGAAGAAGTGTACAAGGTGTCCCAAACCAAGAAGCCTTCTGAGGCCCAGACACCTAGTTCCAATAAAGCAACGGGCTCAGGTTATTGGAAGAACAGAAAGATGCAAGGCAAGAAGCTAAATGTGAATAGGCCCTTTAACTTGTTCAAAAAGCCCGGGACTCAGAAGAATTTTGTTGATAGAGGACCTCCTCCCAAGTGCAAGGGATGTGGCAAGGAGCATAGAGGTCCATGTGCTACCGGTGAATTGATCTGTTTTAAATGTGGAAGATCCGGTCACTATTCCAGGCAGTGTCCTCAGAACGAAGCGAGGACTATGGCAGTTCAAGCTACTGCTGTTCCTGTCTCTGTTGTTCCACCTATGCTAGAGTCTCAGACGGTTGGTAGAGTATATACCATGGACCGTCAACAATCGGAGAAGGCTCCGAATCTAGTGAAAGGTACAATTTATATTGATAATATGGATGTTGAAGTGTTGTTTGATTCAGGAGCTACACACTCCTGTATGTCTGATTTTATGGCCGTTGGGCTAAATTTGCAAATGTACGACATTCGCCCTCCAATGAAAGTGGTTACTGCTACTGGAGAGGAGTGTTATACATCCGTGTTGTGTAAAGATGTTGAGTTCAAATATGAAGGCCGAGATTACGTGCTGGATTTTATTTGTTTACCTATGATCAGCCTTCAAGTTATCTTGGGTATGGACTGGTTGTCAAAGAACTGTGCTATGATAGACTGCTGTGGTAAAAGGATTGTGCTTGATGCTGATGATTCTGCTACTAGTTCTTCCCCATATCTATCTGTGTTGCAGGTTAGAAAGGCTTTGAGGGCCGGGGCATTGGGATATGTCTTTGTGGGGGGTTTAGTAGGCGGAAGTCATGAGGAGATTGGCACTATTTCCGTGGTGAGGGAGTTTGTGGATGTGTTTCCAGATGAAATTCCACAACTTCCGCCTCATAGAGAGATTGAGTTCACGATTGATCTATTGCCTGGTGTGGGGCCTATCTCTCTGGCTCCGTATAGGATGTCACCACCGGAATTAGCCGAGTTAAAGAAGCATATTGAAGAGCTTTCGGCTAAGCAGTTTATCCGGCCAAGTGTGTCCCCGTGGGGAGCACCAGTCATATTTGTTAAGAAGAAGAACGGTAGCATGAGATTGTGCACTGATTACCGTCAGTTGAATAAGGTTACCATTAAGAACAAGTATCCTCTCCCTCGCATAGACGATTTGCTTGATCAGTTGAGGGGTGCTTGTGTTTTCTCAAAGATTGATTTGAGGTCGGGTTATCATCAAATCCGAATTAGGCAGGAAGATATTCCGAAGACTGCCTTCCGATCTAGATATGGACATTATGAGTATCAAGTAATTCCATTTGGACTCACTAATGCTCCTGCGGTGTTTATGGATTACATGAATCGCATATTTAAGCCGTTTCTGGATCAATTCGTGATTGTGTTTATTGATGATATCCTGATATATTCCAAGAGTAAGGAAGAGCATGAAGGTCACTTGAGAACTGTGTTGCAAATTCTCAGAGAGAAACAGTTATATGCAAAGCCTTCTAAATGTGAATTTTGGCTTTCTCAAGTGCAATTTCTGGGTCACGTTATCTCTGCTGATGGAGTGGCGGTTGATCCTAGCAAGATAGAGGCAGTTGTTGATTGGGAGAGACCCAAGACAGTAACGGAAATAAGAAGTTTTCTGGGTTTGGCTGGTTATTACCGGAGATTCATTAAAGAATTTTCAGCCATGGTGTTGCCATTGATCCGTTTGACCCGGAAGGATACTCCATTTGTTTGGACGCAG
This sequence comes from Gastrolobium bilobum, assembly GCF_033153095.1. Taxonomy (NCBI): domain Eukaryota; kingdom Viridiplantae; phylum Streptophyta; class Magnoliopsida; order Fabales; family Fabaceae; genus Gastrolobium; species Gastrolobium bilobum. Next base: position 126,231 of record NW_026896850.1, on the reverse strand, counting down.
GAATGTGAGGAATGCTTTCAGAGCCTTAAGGAGAAATTAACGACCGCTCCGGTGTTAGTACTTCCCGATCCGGAAGGTGAGTTTGAGTTATACAGCGATGCTTCTAAAAAGGGACTGGGTTGTGTGCTGATGCAAGATAGGCGAGTGGTAGCTTATGCATCAAGGCAATTGAAACCGCATGAAGAAAATTATCCGACCCATGACCTTGAGCTTGCTGCAATTGTTTTTGGATTGAAACAGTGGAGGCATTTCTTGTATGGAATGCAATTTGCAGTATTCAGCGATCACAAGAGCTTGAAATACTTGTTTGATCAAAAGGAGCTGAATATGAGACAACGACGGTGGACCGAGTTCCTAAAAGACTATGATTTTGAATTGAAATATCATCCTGGCAAGGCTAATGTTGTAGCTGATGCACTGAGCCGTAAATCTGTGAGCATATCAAGCATGATGATTAGAGATTATGATGTGATTGAGAGGTTCAGAGATATTCAATTATCTAAAATCTTTCCATGTAAAATTTGTGGCTTTGAAATCACAAGCATTGAGAATGAACTGATGACCAGAATTAGAGAAGCTCAACTGCAAAATGAAAGTGCTAAACGACTGAAAGGTCAGAGTGGTGTATCCTGCAATGATGAGGGTATACTATTATATCAGGGTCGTGTTGTTGTACCTAGGCAGTTGGCGGAGGAAGTAATGACAGAGGCTCATAAGGGTCATTTCACAGTTCATCCGGGAGCTACAAAGATGTATCAGGACCTAAAGATTAATTTCTGGTGGCCTGGTATGAAGAAAGATATTGCCGAATTTGTCTCTAAGTGTCTCATTTGTCAGAAGGTCAAGATTGAGCATCAAAAGCCTTCTGGTATGTTACAACCTCTGGATGTTCCTGAATGGAAATGGGAGAGTATCTCCATGGATTTCGTAGTGGGATTGCCGCGAACACAGGCTAGTTATGATTCTATATGGGTGATTGTGGATAGATTGACAAAATCCGCACACTTTTTGCCAGTTCGGGTAGATTTCTCTGCTGAGAGATTGGCTAGGCTCTATGTGAAGGAGATTGTGAGGCTTCATGGGGTGCCTGAGAGCATTGTTAGTGATCGGGACCCGAAGTTCACTTCTCGCTTCTGGGGAGCATTGCAGGAGGCTCTTGGCACTCAGTTGAGACTGAGCACTGCTTATCACCCACAGACGGATGGTCAGACTGAGAGGACCATTCAGACGTTGGAGGATATGCTGAGGGCTTGCACCCTGGAGCAGGGTACTGCATGGGATCGATATCTCCCGCTGGTTGAGTTTTCATATAATAATAGTTTTCATGCTAGTCTGGGTATGGCTCCCTACGAGGCCTTGTATGGTCGCAGGTGTAGGACACCTACTTGTTGGTCAGAGGTTGGAGACACAGAGCGGTTTGGATTGGATTTTGTTCAGGAGACTACTGAGCAGATCAAAATGATTAGGGATCGTCTGAAAAAGGCTCAGGATCGTCAGAAAAGTTACTATGATCTCAAGCATCGACCTCTAGAGTTTGAGGAGGGAGATCATGTGTTCCTGAAGCTGTCACCGGTTACGGGTGTGGGACGAGCCCTTGGAGTGAGGAAGCTGAGTCCGAGATTTATTGGACCCTACCAGATTCTTCGTAGGGTGGGACCGGTTGCCTACCAGCTTGCCTTACCTCCGCAATTAGCAAATTTGCATGATGTGTTTCATGTTTCTCAGCTGAGGAGATATGTAGCTGATCCTTCTCATGTGGTTCAACCTGATAATGTTGAGATCCGGGAGAATTTGAAGACTCCTATTGGGCCACTGAAGATACTTGAAAGAGATGAGAAGAAGCTGAGAAATAAATCTATTCCTATGGTGAAAGTCCAGTGGGAAGGAAGGACGCCTGAAGAGTCCACTTGGGAGCGGGAGGATGAACTTCTCCGGCAATATCCTGAGTTTAAGGACAGGTACGTTCTTGATTTTGCGGACAAAATCGCTAAAAGGTGGGGTGACTATAATAGTCCTAACCTAATTAATTAGCAAATTACATGTAATTAAATAATTAAGCATGTTTTAGTGAGTAAAATTAAGTATAAGGCTTAATTAAATGAATCTGAGTCACTTTGGAGTTAAAAAGTGTACTCAGTGAAAATTAAGGGGTATAAATGGGTACTGGCGAAAGTGCCCAAAATATAAAAATAAAAATAGTAATATTCCTAGAATAATATTCCAGACTTTTGGGTAAAGTTTGGTAATTAATGGAGTTGAGTAGATAGACGAACCAATACTCGCTTAAAGCCACTTAACCTATGTTAAGTGACTAAAAGCCAAAACCCCCATCCCCCGTCGAGCAACCAGAGAAGAAAAGAAGAAGAAGGAGAAGGAGAAGAAAGGGAGAGAAGAAGAAGAGAGAGAGGAGGGAGGAAACCTTGATGGATTTGGGTGATTCAAAAGCCTAAATCGCTTAGAATCTCGCCCTCTTTCATAATCCAAGCTTTGTTCTTAGTGGGGAGCTTTGTGTGGTGAGATATTTCCTCTCAAAAATTCGGCCCTTTGGAGAAATTTGGGGTTTTGAGTGCTTCAACCTCCATGGGAGCTTGAGGAACGCTCCTTGCTTGGTTGTGCAACCATTGGTGGTAAGATTCTACCCCTTGAACCTTATTTTCATGGAAAATTGCATGAGTTAGGGTTCAATGAATAGTAAATTGGGGTTTTTGATGAAATGCTGTTAAATTAGCTATGTTCTAGGAAGAATGGAGCTTAGAGCATGTTATGGAAAATGCTAAGAATGTCATTTAATCGGTGAAAATGAGCTTAGATAGCTAAATGAGTATATTTGGAAAATGGCAAGAATATGACACTTAGATATTGGATTTCTTGCATTGTTGATAAATGGTTTGGTTTGGTTGGTTGTTGATTATGCCTTGGTGTTGTCTAGGATTGAGGAAATTGGACCAACCTTGAGAGACCAACCGTTGGAGCAAGCTATGGAGCTTGATTAGCTCCATTGGATAGGTGAGTTCATGCTTATGTTTGGCATGAATTGTATAGCTTGGATGATAGCTATGTGATGTTACTGGATGCAATATGTGTTAATTGCATTAAACCTTGTGTAGGTTTTGTTTGAGAAGTGGAGTATTTTAATTGACTGACTGTGGAACCTGTTGGTGGTGAACAAAGGTCGAATTGAAGCTTGAGGTAAGCCTTCGGACCTTGGGTGTAATTCCCTTGATTGTTCCACCAAGCGCTGAAAGGGTAGTGGTAATTGTAGTGTATATAAATGCAATGAAATAGTGTAATGCTTTGTTATACGTATGTGTATGCATTTGGTGTGGCATAGGATGGTGTTTCCCTATGTGTTATGTTGCATGACGATGCGTAAATCATACTTGGTAGTTAGCTGGCCAGTAAGACTATTTGCATCTGAGTTTCCTTAGGACAACTTGAGAGCTCGAGGGATTTCTCCTGGAGATGTATTGCACTTTGCATAGATATGTATTTACTGCATTATTATTGTTATTGCTATTACACTGATATGGAACTGTGGGGTGGAGAGATGCTCCAAGGACCCCTGGTTTACTGGATATATTCGTATATCTCACCCCGTGTTGTGGGGACCCCCTTTCAGGTAAGGATGCTGCAGGAGCCTCTGGTGGCAAGTGGCCATATCTGGATTAGCATATGCATGAAGTGTTGCATTTTTTGAGATTATACATGTTGTTTTGATAGCTCACATGTATAGAATTGTAATTAATAGGCAATGCTAGATTCATGATTTGTATATTGGAATGGACTTAGCCTATGCTCATGCCTTTGGTCATCTCTTTTGTTGATGGGAGCCAAGGGAATGATCATAGTGTTTTGTACGCTAAGTTCCATGATTTGTAATGGATATGTACTGTAAATGATGCATACTTGAAATTCAATATATGCATGCTTGTTATGTATTGAGTTATTGAATTGGTTGGGCTGAGAATCAATTACGTACCTTTTGTTTAAATTGAGAAACGTTGAGAAAACAAAGGTTATGCTGCCTAAATTCTAGCTAAATCTCATGAGGAGAGGTTGGATGAGTGCTAGGATTTAGTTTTGGGGCATGGACAATTGGGGTTTGGAATGGGGATGCATCTTCCCCTAGACTTGGACTTGAAAAATGTGGGAATTGGAATTCCCTGGCAGCGCGCTGAAGCGCCCAGGAGCGCGCTCAAGCGCCCTGCTGCCGCTGTGAGTGCCAATGCATTTGGCCTCCTCGCGCTGGAGCGCCCAAAGTGGGGGCTGAAGCGCCCAGGATTACGCGCTTGAGCGCCCTGGTTTGCGCTTAAGCGCCCTTCGCTGCAGAAGGAAGGGAGGCTTACTGTCTCCCCGAGTTTTAGCGCCCAGAGTGGGGCTGAAGCGCCCAGGGTTACGCGCTTGAGCGCCCTGGTCCGCGCTTGAGCGCCCTTAGCCACTGAAGGAGGAGATACTTCTGTCTCTGCGCGCTAAAACGTCCCAATGGGAGCTTAAGCGCCCAGGATAGCGCGCTTGAGCGCCCTGATGCGCGCTTAAGCGCCCATTTACACTGAAATACCTGATGTTTCCTGTCTCCGTGCGCTTAAGCGCCCAGATGGAGGCTTTAGCGCCCGATAACGCGCGCTTGAGCGCCCGGTAGCGCGCTGAAGCGCGCGGGGTCTGCGACCAACACTCTATTGTGTACTTCCGATTATCATAACTTGGGCTACAGTGCTCCGATTTGAGCGCGGTTTAAAGCCACACGTAGCTAATGAAGAGATCTACAATATAGTAGAAGTTTTGAAATGAATAAGAAGTAAATTATTGGTTTAAAAATGGAATAAGAACATGATGTTAAGCTTAATTTATCTGATTCCGCAATGTAATATGGTTATGATCACGGAATTGGGTATTATAAGTTCGGTATGTTTTAAATGAAAAATTTATCCAGATTTTAATTGAACCCATGTGATTGTAACTGCGCTTAATATCATAATGCGATGTTAACAAACTGGTTCTAGAACGGGGTGTTACAATAAGCTCAGTGAGGTAAGCTCCTAGTTTTAGTTGACTCCTCTCTGTTGTGGCCCCACCATAATGGTGGGCATTATGGTTGTATTGTATGAAAGTATATGGTATGATGTATATGTGCATTCATTCACATTTATATAGATGTTATATGATTCTTGATGTTATGATGATACACTGATGATATATGTTATGAGAATCCTGGCCAGTGATTATGGTGTGTAGGCTGCCTATGACTTGACTCATGGAGCTATTTCATATAGAGATTGTGTTGATTGCCTATGGCTTGACCCTGGAGTTACACATGTGTAACCGTCTATGGCTTTGACCCTGGGGTTACACAAGGATGATATGATGATGCTATGTTTATGTTGTATGCCTGTATTATATGCTTTATATCTGACTTGTCATGCAGGAAGTGGGCTCAGGGGATTAAAGGATCCTCTATGAACCTTGAGCTTACTGAGATGTGTTATCTCACCCTGTTTGGGGACATCATTTCAGGTACCCAAAGTAGTGGTGATACTTCTAGAGGCAAGGCCCGCCTTGGAGTAGTGGATGACACTGCTGATTTATCTTTATTATGTTTAGACTCTATGATGGCATGGATATTTATTAACATCTCATATTATCTTACGTTGAGATTATGTTATGTATTTATTTAGACTCATGACTGTAGTATTGGAGCCATGGATTATTTACTGATGCTTAGACGTTTTGAAATTTATATAGACTTGATGTATGTTTCTGTTATTTGGGCATGGAACCTTATTGTTTGTATTGACCCGAGAGGGGATCGCAGTCCGTGTGGAACTTGCGAGCTGTCTGTTTAATTATATTATCTATCAGAGAATTGTATGTGTAGGACTCACGACCCCAGTTATCCGAAATACATCTGTTATGCTGTCCGTGAGACTCCGTCAGAAATGATACTTGAGGTCATATCCGGATGGTCAACGACCACCAGTGATGGCTAATGGTTTTAATTAGTAGACTTAGATGTTAATGTTACGCTAATGCAATATATTAGATGAACGCTTTGAAAATGTTTTAGAAAATATTTTACTCGTATTTTTATAAGACGCTTCATTATGTTTTTAAAATAAGTCTTCCGCTGTGTACGCTAAATATCATGTATGTTAACAATCGGAGTACTACGGGGTGTTACAGACAACCCCTATGCTCTTCACAAATACAAACATCATATGACATGTCAAATGGTACTAATGCCTCATAGGAATATATAAACAATATATCATAGCAATGCATGTCTCATGTCATGCTATAAACTTAGTAACGACCTCTTGCCCTAGATGCATCCACATCAACAATCTCAGTACCTGAAAATATGCCTTACACGGGGTGAGATTTTGACAAATCTTAGTAAGACAAGGGGTCCTCAAGGATTCCTCCGCCCCAAGCTCACTTACATGCATAATAAGTTCAACAGAATATAAAAAATGCATAATGCGGGATATATAATACAATGTCATGTGATCAGATCAATAACATTATCTACTGGCCAGAGACAAGTATGATTTACACATGTCTGCTACATACTAAAAACATGAGAGATGAAGCCCTATGCCCTACACAAGGGATGCAGCTTGAATGTAGGTAACTATCACATCCGCATATATATCAGCCCATTATGCCTCAAATCTTTTCTAAATATCTCAACATAAATAGTGCATAAAATAATTTCAAAAACATACCATGCACATAAACAAACCTCCCATGGAGTTTGGTGGAACAAACAACAGATCAATCTGAGGACCAAAATCTTATCTTATCTGCAACATGCTCCAATGAAGCTCAGCATCCAAAGGACCACAATCATAGGCCCTCACCAAAATAAAACATATTTCAAGATATAAAGACAATTAATAAATATACTTGTTTATGACATTCTTTTATATATTATCTTTTTTGTAGTCATTCTTTTTGTAGTGACACCAACTTAATGTGGGAGGAACTAAGTCCACCCCCAATGTCCCTTAACCTTAGAACATCACTTACAAGCCCAATAGAGTATATAGTTCATTTCCTTGACGAACATTCCAAAGAAATCAACTCTATTTATGAATACGACAACAAAATTTGGTTATCATTTTTAAAATTGCAGTTGCAAATCTTTACAAAAAATTATAAGATTTTAATATGTTAACCTAGACATCCTAAGATTTCCAACAATATATTTTATGTCTCATTTGGAGTTGTATAACTCTGGTTATGTTTTTCCCAAAGTGACTGTTGTAAACTGAATTTCCAACAACCAAGTCACGACATCAAACACAAGCTGCGATTAGACCATTTGTCCAATGGCTACAGAATTTTACAGGATTGTGACCTTATGTATTAGCTTCACATAGATTCAAACGAAACTCGATTTGGAGCTCTGTAGTTCTAGATATCAAACTTTTACTGAAACAGGTTCGTTGTTGTCTCAATATCCGGATATCATATCCGAATATCATATCCGGATATTTCGCGACAATGGCCAAAAATAGCAGCCAAGCGTGAAATTATCCATTAAAATACCATATTTCATCTAGATACATCCATCCCATTAACTTAGTAGGCATTTTAACACTTAGGTTCATCAACCAATGTTCAAGTTATCAAAACTCATAATTTTACATCTTCAAATCATGTTATTCCATGAAAACACAAAAGGAAGAGTTGAGGTTTATACCCAAAGCTTCAAAAAAGAAAAAGGAAGAGTCTTCATGGTCTATAAACCACTTTCCACTGCTGCCAAGGTAAGAGCACGAAAATGGTTCTTCAAAGTTGGTTCTTTTCTCTCTAAAGGTTGGTTCTTTCTTGTCAAACAAGTATTCTACAATGGCTTGGGGTGATTCAAGCTCTCACAAATGGAGATGTGGTGTTTAAACACACATGGGCAGAATCTTTGTGGCTTCAAGATGAGGTTTTTCCCTACCAAAGTGCTTGCTTTCAAGGTTCCCTAGTGATTAGATGGAATGGAGAAGGTAAAAGATGAAAGCTTTAGTGATTTTCATGGAGAGAAATTGATGAGAGCTAGTTGGTAGAGCATATGGCAGCCATGAGTGTATTTGAGATTGAGACATCTACGTAGAGGTTGTAAAATCTGACTTAGGGTTTTGTGCATATTTCCTATTTATATAAGTACACCCACTAATCACCGGTATTAGTTCTAATAGTTTTACTGATTATTTTTCTTCCAAACTTTATATTCTTAACCTAGACATTTTTCTAGGAATTATCATATTTTTGTATTAGTTTTTCGAGGAAATTTGCCGATACACATTTTCTACTGTGAAATAGCCGGTATTAGTTCTGACATCACTGATTATTATTTTCATCTCAAATTTGATATTCTTAACCTAGATATTTTTCTAGGAATATTCATATTTTTATTTCTATTTTTCGAGTTATTTCGCTGGTATCCATGTATACCGTGAAATACTCGGTGTTTTCACTTTCCTTCTGCAAAGTGACTTAATATTAATTATTATGCTCTTTCCATATTTATCCAAAGGCAATTATGAAATTATTTTCTAAACTCATAAATAATTTATTTAAAATTCCTAATTTAGCGGTGTGAGTTCTTACAGGCACTGTCTGTGGGGATCGATAAATTGTTATTCCCACGATCAAGAATGATGATTCATGCAAGGAATAGTAGTCAATTGCCGCCACAACCAAATGTACCGTCAAATCCAATTTTGGAGGAGGTGGATCAACCACAAAATTTTCTTGAACATACGGCGGCACCAGATTATGATGCAGTTCATGTAAGTGAAGATGTCTCGGATATAGCCTCTACGTCGCCTCCAACAGGTAATCCTCAGAATCAAATAGTTCCTTTTCAACATCAAGCTGCAGATCTAGAAGCTCGTAAGGCCGATGGAAGAGATGGAACATCACAACAATCTTTAGAGGCAAGAAGATGTTCAAAGGTTTGAAGAGATGGAGGAGCGCCTAATGCAATTAAGAAATTTGGAACATGCTGGAGGTCAGATTCGAGATGAAGAGAATAGAAGAACAGAAAGGCATAGGGAGCGTGTGTCATTTGTATAATTCAGCCATGTGAGTACAAAAAGAGAAGAATTTGTTGAACCATAAATTAATGGATGATGTTTAATATCAAGATGAATTAAGGTAATTTAAATGGAATTTTGGTTCATTGGAAGCTAATTTAATAATGTTGAAGTTTGGTGAATTATTGAAAGAATGAAAACTTGAATTGAAGGATTTAATGGATAAGAAGCAAAGTATGAAAAGCTTTAAATTTTGTAATGTGGAAAAGATTTACATTCAATTTTCAAGAGTTAAGAACCTTAATGATTATTTTAATTCAAGTGGAATTATACAAATAAAGGGATTGTGACACCTAGTTCAATTAATGATGTCTAGGTTGAGTTATTGTGTGTACGTGGTGTTAATCATGTGATTGATAGTATTTTATTATGGAAATAGATTTGACTCGGGAGTAAATGTCTAAAGGATCAGTGTGTGGAGCTTGTCAGGTAAGCTCTATGTTTAAGGAGTTTTCTTCTAGCTCAATGTTCTACCAGTATCCGGTAGGGTAATGATTATATCTATATTAATCTTGTGGTTGGATACTAGAATGGTAGTATGTATATAATTAAAATATGGTGTATGTTGTATGCTGATATTAATTAAAAGATAAGTTTAACATAAATAAATATGATATTTTGTTAATATGATTGAAATGGAAATTCTGCTGGGTAAGGTACTGATAATTGGTACGTTAATGGAAATTATACAATTTGTAACATTTTAAAGATGGATTAATTATGTCTGTGAAGAGAAAGTATTGGAAATGTGTGTGCTGTAATTATGTGACAGTAGAATTAAGAAAATTGTAAATTGAATAATATGTGTACATATTGAAGTGAAGCTTATGCTGATGACGAAATAATAAATGATGAATAATTCCCTGTAATAGGGTGTGTGTGAGTGTGTGGTTGTGTGTTCTATTCCTGTAACCTACAAATATATATATATATATATATATATATATATATATATATATATATATATATATATATATATATATATAATAGTGAAATTCCAGAGGCCAGTGAATAATTTGGTCATACAAGTAGAGTACATTCAAATAATGAGTGGCTCTGGTGGAATAAATTATGATTTATTGTGGAAATAAATGCTATTGAATGATTACAGATATTTTGTGATGTAAAGAAGTTGAGTGGTGTTTATATTCTGTGCACTGTGTTATTTGGTAATTGTTTGATGTGGTTGTCTATTGATTAAATTATGTTTACAGCTTTTTGTTTATTTTATTATGTTTGTTAAAATAATTATAGTGACTATTCTGTAGGTTTATGTGTTTGTGTAAATCAGTTATATTTATTGAATTATTTATTCTCTAATATTTATTTAATTCGCTTACTGCTTGTATAAATTTTTTGTTGTTTGTTTAAATAAATACATTTACCTATTTTATTTATGTTCTGCTTTTTGTCTGATTAAATAGATTTATAAAGTCTTTTGATGTTCTGTTGTTTATGTTAGAAATCAAATTAGTCTTTGCCACCTCATCAAAGTAGTCAAAGGCGGTAAAAGAAAAAAATCTGTAGCCTGAAAAGTTACGTGGAGTAATTCTCTAAATGATGATTAAAGAATGTTGAAGAAGTTTAATACTTTGAAAACTCAGAAGCGGTGGTATACTCCTAAAGGAAACAAAGTCGGTTGATGGAAAATTGTGGAAAGTTGTAGAAGTCCAAGTAGTTGTCATATAGCAAAAGTTTAAATATTATATTATATAATGTTAGAAGTGAGTCGGTAGACTAGCCTATATATAAATGTATGATTAGGTGTGGAATTTAGAATCAAAAAGAAAAAAAGAAAAGGAAGGTAGAAAGAAAGAACAGTGCTGCAGCACTAAGAAAAAAAAAAGAGTGACCGAGTGTTGTAATTTTTCTTTTAGCCAGTTCAAATACAAAAATATTTCTTCATCTATTATTCTTTTATTTTCTCTAAATTTCCAACAAGTGGTATCAGAGCCACGTTCGATCAAAGATGACAGAGATGATGCAATCACAGATTCCAAAGTTGTCAAAGAGTAATTATGGGAATTGGAGCATTCAGATGAAGACGTTGCTAGGTTCCCAAGATATATGGGACCTTGTTGAGGATGGATACATGGAGCCCGCCAATGCAGCTGCAGAAGCAGTTTTATCAGATGCTCAGAGAAAGATGCTTAAAGATTCACGAAAGAAGGACAAAAAGGCTCTTTTCTTAATTTTTCAAGGTGTTGATGAATCAACCTTTGAGAAAATATCAGATGCAAAATCATCCAAGGAAGCATGGGAGATTTTATAGAAGTCTTGCCAGGGAGTTGACAAAGCTAAAAAGGTATGACTCCAATCACTAAGAGCTGAGTTTGAAAACTTAAAAATGCAGAATGCAGAGCCAGTTACAGATTATTCCTCACGAGTGCAAAAGGTGGCGAAAGAGATGAAAAGAAATGGAGAGACTTTAGATGATGTCAGAGTAATGGAGAAAATTCTACGGTCACTAACAAGAAAGTTTGATTATATAGTCACTGCCATTGAAGAAGCCAAAGACTTGTCAGTTATATCTATTGATATGACAAGAAATCGTCTATTCAAACTAAACATCCAGACAAGTGCAATAAAGTGCATGAAGACTATCATAGAAGATAGTTCGTGGTTATGGCATCTTAGATTTGGTCATCTTGGATTCACTGGCCTGAAGCTGCTATCAAAAGCAAAGATGGTAAATGGATTACCAATGATAAATCAACCTGATCAGCTGTGTGAAGGATGCATGAGAGGAAAGCAACATAGACAAAGCTTTGAAGTTGGCAAATCATGGAGAGCAAAAAGACCACTGCAGCTAGTTCACTCAGATATAGCCGGTCCATTTGATATTCCATCTCTTGGAGGAAACAGGTATTATATTACTTTTATTGATGATTTCAGTAGAAAAGCTTGGGTATATATTCTTAAAGAAAAATCAGAAGCTCTTGAAAAGTTCAAAGAATTCAAAGCAATGACAGAAAAGCAAAGTGGTCAGTATCTGAAGACACTCAGAACAGATAGAGGGGGTGAATACACTTCCAAATTATTTGAAGAATTTTGTAGGAAACATGGAATAATTCATCAATTGACAGCAGCCTACACACCACAACAGAATGGTATAGCAGAAAGAAAGAATCGTACAATTCTTGATATGACAAGGATCATGCTCAAAGAAAAGCATCTGCCAAGAACACTCTGGGCTGAAGCTATCCAATGTGCTGCCTATCTATTGAATCGATGTCCAACAAAGAGTGTCAAGTTCAAAACACCAAATGAAGCATGGAGTGGTAGAAAGCCAGAGGTAAGCTATCTAAGAATTTTTGGTTGCATTGCATATGCCCATATTCCAGATCAGAAGAGAAAGAAGTTAGATGATAAAGGAGAAAAATGTATCTTTACTGGCTACGAGCATAAGAGTAAAGCTTACAGATTATACAATCCCCTGACAAAAAAGGTAATCATCTCAAGAGATGTCGAGTTTGACGAAACAGATTACTGGAAATGGAATGATGAAGAAAAAAGAGTAGAAGGCTTATTCTTTAAAGATGATGATAACTCAACAGAGCAAACAGTTGAAGCAGGCAATGATCAGACACCTCCACCAAGTCCTAATCCAACAACTCCTGCATCTACACCTTCAACCTCAGGAAGCAGTAGCAGTAGCAACAATTCAGGGGGAGCAGCAGCAAAGATGAGAAGCTTAAGTGATATCTATGATGCTACAGATACGGTACAAACTACCCTTGATTATTCATTATTTTGTTTAATAGCTGAATGTGATCCAGTGACATATGAGGAAGCTGTAGAAGATGAAAAATGGAAGAAAGCCATGAATGATGAAATTGCTGCAATCAAAAGAAATGACACATGGGAGCTTACAACTATGCCTAAGAAACATAAGCCCATCGGAGTAAAGTGGGTGTACAAGACAAAGACTAATCAAGAGGGAAAAGTGGAGAAATACAAGGCAAGATTGGTAGCTAAAGGCTACAAGCAGAAATATGGAATAGATTATGATGAGGTGTTTGCACCAGTTGCAAGGATTGATACCATCAGACTTCTTACAGCAGTTGCAGCACAAAAGCAATGGAAGATATACCAGATGGATGTGAAATCAGCCTTCCTCAATGGTTACCTAGAAGAAGAAGTATATATTGAGCAACCACCAGGTTATGTTAAAAAAGGAGAAGAAGATAAAGTTTATCGACTAAAAAAGGCGCTATATGGATTGAAGCAAGCTCCAAGAGCACGGAACACAAGGATAGATGAATACTTTCATAAGAATGGATTTGTGAAGAGTCCGTATGAACATGCTTTGTACACGAAGAAGAATGAAGATGGGGATATGATGATCGTGTGTCTTTATGTGGATGATATAATCTTCACAGGGAATAATCCAGGTATGTTTGTTGAATTTAAGAAAGCTATGACTAAAGAATTTGAAATGACAGATATTGGAGAAATGTCTTATTTTCTTGGAGTTGAAGTAAAACAAACGGAAGAAGGAATTTATATGTTACAAAAGAAGTATGCAGAAGAAATACTGAGTAGGTTCAGAATGAAAGATTGCAAGCCTATTTCAACACCAATAGAAGCAGGAACGAAGTTGAAAGCTGACTCAGATAGAGAACCAGTTAACCCAACACTATTCAAAAGCCTGGTCGGAAGCTTGAGGTATTTGACTTTCACTCGACCAGATATCATGTTTGCAGTTGGTCTAATTAGCAGATATATGGAGAATCCAAAGCAGGATCATTTCAGTGCAGCAAAGAGAATTTTAAGATATATCAAAGGAACCATCAGTCATGGATTATTCTATACACATTCCCAAGATTCAAGGTTAATTGGCTATGCAGATAGTGATTATAGTGGAGATGTAGATGATCGAAAAAGCACTTCAGGATATGCTTTTCATATTGGCTCAGCAATATTTTCATGGTCATCAAAGAAACAACAAACAGTTGCTCTATCATCATGCGAAGCTGAATACATAGCCGCAGCAGCATGTACGTGTCAAGCGATTTGGTTAGAGAATATTTTGAATGAATTTCATTATGAGCAAGAAGGTCCAATTACTATATACGTAGATAACAAGTCTGCTATATCACTTGCAAAGAATCCAGTCTCCCACAGCCGAAGCAAGCATATTGACACGAAATATCATTTTATTCGGGAGCAAGTTAAAAACAAAGTTGTGGAATTAGTCTACTGCAGAGCTGAAGAACAATTGGCAGATATTTTTACAAAGCCATTAAAGACCGATGTGTTCAACAAACTCAAACATATGATTGGTATGCAAAGTCAAATTTGAGGGGGAGTGTTAGAAATCAAATTAGTCTTTGCCACCTCATCAAAGTAGTCAAAGGCGGTAAAAGAAAAAAATCTGTAGCCTGAAAAGTTACGTGGAGTAATTCTCTAAATGATGATTAAAGAATGTTGAAGAAGTTTAATACTTTGAAAACTCAGAAGCGGTGGTATACTCCTAAAGGAAACAAAGTCGGTTGATGGAAAATTGTGGAAAGTTGTAGAAGTCCAAGTAGTTGTCATACAGCAAAAGTTTAAATATTATATTATATAATGTTAGAAGTGAGTCGGTAGACTAGCCTATATATAAATGTATGATTAGGTGTGGAATTTAGAATCAAAAAGAAAAAAAGAAAAGGAAGGTAGAAAGAAAGAACAGTGTTGCAGCACTAAGAAAAAAAAAAGAGTGACCGAGTGTTGTAATTTTTCTTTTAGCCAGTTCAAATACAAAAAGATTTCTTCATCTATTATTCTTTTATTTTCTCTAAATTTCCAACAGTTTATGTGAATTAATACATTTCTACGTTCTGCTGTATTTTGGTATATGAGATTACCGTAATTGAATTTAAAGAATGGAATAAATTAATATATTGTGAAGGCTATGATACTTGGAATTAATATCCGAGAGTATCAAGTTAGTGGGAGGAAAAGAAAGCTTCCGTGAGAATTGTAGCATTAAAATACGGTAAGAGTTTTCTGTCAGGATTGTGGTATTTGATAAATTAAGGAATAAATTCATATGGATGAATTACTGTATGTTTGTCTGTAAGTAGAAACTTATATTTTACGTGTTTCTAAAATTGTACTGTTTAATTAATAAATAAGACTTCATAATGACTATGTGTAATTAACTACAAGATAATAAACAAATGAATTTGTCTGTAAGAGGTTGCGTGAACTGTTTGTGTTTATGCGGTTCGGCGTACACTGACCAATTATGCAGGAAGTGAGCTTGAGAACGGGAGAGTATTCTATAAACATTTAGTTTGCTAGGATTATCAATCTCACCTTGCGTTATGGGAACATTTCCAGGTTCATCATCAAGCGGTGGTTCTTCAAAGAAAAAGGAATCTGAGTAAAAGGTCAGCAGACATAGCAGTGAGCGTGTGTCATTTGGATGCTTTGGATGTGCTTCGTATCTATTGTTGTTATCTTTCTGGTTTGCGAAATAAGTATATGGTGTGTTGATTTATGTAAATTATGGGTTGTATCTGAAAATAGTTTGAGTTATCAGCGATGTTGTGGTGTGCTGCTAGTTCATATCCGTAGGATGAAATATCTATTGTGCTTTGGAGTCGTGTGATGAACCAAGTGTTATGGTTAACATGTTGGATATATTCAGGTTATGTCTTGAATATTCTGAATTTATAGGTGTTATGATATTTGGTTTTGTCCAGTTTACAGAAGTTATGTTGTCTGAATTTCTTTGAGTAAAGTCTATAGTATTTAAAGTAAATCTTAATAATATGTCAGGTTGTGAACAGTAAAGGAATATAGGAAAAGTTTTAATTGTCTCGTATTTTCAAGATAACTATTGAGATATTTACAGGGAGTCTTCTGTAGCTTTGTTTTTTTTAATGCGCACTCTATACCTTAAAGGGGGTGTAATGTCTTGTTTGGGAAACGGGGTGTTACATTTCGCCCTTCAATTTTTTGGGGAAAATCATAGTTAAGTTGGGAAACTATTTTCTTTCAATCTGAATTATCGAAATCTAGGTCTATATGTCGAGTTCAATGCACGTAATTGTGAGGTAGGAAATTTCTTTTGGTTGAAATCTAGGCCAATATATCGACCATAATGCACGTTCTTATGAATTTTCAGGATGTCATTCCGGTCCATATTGTCGACAATTGTGTTCATATGTAGTTATGTTAGGTTTGGTTGATCATTTACTCTCGAGTTTACTTTACCCATTTTAGTGATGGGCTAGGGCCAGGAAGTGACACAATTTTTTATTATTATTTTTAAATGATGCATAACAATGGAGTTCTCTTATATGTACTCGGTTTTGTTGGATCTATTGTAGTTAGTATATATAGATTTTCGTTATATTTGATAATGGGGCTGCAACGGCAAAGAAAGGGGGAAAATGTAAAAAGGTAAAGGAATAGATTTAAAAAAAATTATGTGCAATTTTTATAAGTAAATTATCACATTGTCGTATAAAAAAGGTTATGTGAACAATAAGTTTGAATCGAGCTTCAAGGTCTTACACTAAAGACTTAACTAGCAAATGATTAAACTAAATTTTTTTTTTTAAAGTTTTTAAAATATAATGACCTAATTGTGAATTTTCATGTTGTCATTCGGGGCCATGCATATTGTTGACAATTGTGTTCACCTGTACTTATTTCAAGTTTGGTTGATTATCGACTTCTAAGTTTACTTTACGCGTTTTAGTGATGCACGAGCTAGGACCGGGAAGTGAGACGATTTTTCTTATTTTGCTTTTTTTTTTTTTTTTTTTAAATAATGCATGACATTAGAGTTCTCTGATATTTACTCTGTTTGGTTGTTTCGATTCTAGTTATATATAGAGTTGTCGCTGTAGTTGATAATGGGACAACAACGACAAAGAATTAATGGGATAAGTAGAAAGCGGTAAAGGAATACGTTTAAAAAAAAATTGTTCAATTTTTATCATAAGATGCGGATGAATTATGCATATAATTGGAAGTAATTGTCATAACATCGTATATTTTAGGTCATATATAAAATGCTACGCGAACAATATATATTTAATGTAGCTTTAATTAATCGCTATAGACTTAAGTAGAAAAATTAAAAAACTATAAAAGTTTATGTAAAAGTTCTTAAAATTCAGGGACGACCATATACAAAATTTAGCTAAAACTTACAAAGTTGTTTAATTTGATTTTTATTTTTTTGAGTTTACGAGGACTTAAAGTCTGTAGGTTGGGTCTTATGCAACTTGAGGGATAGAATAATTTTTATTGAGACAAGTTGAACAAAACACAAAATGAAGGAATATTGTTTTCCGTAAAAGTCCTATATTGTTTTTTGAATTACTTTTTGCGCAATGCTTTAACTATTTTAATTTGCAAATCAAATAAAGCAAAAAAAGTACTTTGTTATCTCTTATTTTTTGAGAAATCAAACGCACCTTTTAATTATCAACAAAGGTTGCTTATTAGGATGTATATGCATGATATATGAAGGTTTTTTTTTTTTTTTTTGGTAAATAATATATGAAGGTTTTTAGTAGCCATAAGTCTAAGCAAACTAAATTAAATAATTAAAAAGATGAAAATGCTATATGAAAGAAAACCTCCGACGATAACAAAGACAAATAAAATTTATTATTGAATTGCATGCAAATTAGAAAGCGAAAGTGAATTCACAGATTCCATACTGACTTTGTAAAATATAGAGTTGGCCTTTTCCGCACCTCAAGTTACGAAAAGTTGTCACCACTCATCACGCAACAAGCACCTTCAAGTTAGTATAAAAGCAGGTCTATCATTTTATTCGTGGAGTGCCTCATCAGAATTAGAAAAGCTCGAAAGATGTCTGTATTACAGATGCTAGTTTTGTTCCTTGCAGTTACAATGTTCACCCTTGCGGGGTTTGCTGAGCCTCGAAAGCTAAAGCCAGGAACTCCAGGTGGACTCACTTACGAGCCACCTATTCAAATAGACACGCCACTGCCACCACCAGTACGAACTCTGTATGTATTGTATCCACAATTGGTCCGCAGCGCAAACGCACCCCCGATCTTCGTCCCAGATCCACCCACACTACCCATTAATGCGCAATTACCGCCCCCTCGGCCGCCACCTAGGCAGACACCGGTCTACAACATGAACAAGAAGACACCATAAACTTGTTATGGTTTCCCTATTACCCAGCACTACAACATGGCCTCCTTTCAACAAATGCACTTGCGTCTTTTAATTACCGACTTATTAAATAAGAGCTGCAGCTTCATCTTTTCTTGCTTAATTAAGTATTATTACATTTTAATTGGTAATAGCATCTGTAATTCGGTATTGTTGTTATACAAAGTTTAATGGGTGATAGTCTGTATACTATTTAAACAAGAAAAAATAAATCATGTTAAAAGTAAATATATATTTTTTTATCTCACAGAAAATTAAATGGCTTGCACAATTGATTAATTAATAAAAAAAATTAAAAGTTCACATGAGGAGCTTTTTTAAAGATGTGCTTTTTCCGGGTTCCCATATTTTTTTTAATTATCCTATTAATCTAAAATTATATTTACAAATTTTACTTTCAAACCTAATGATAAATCATTCAATTTTCTCCTCCCTTTTAAAACATTAAGAATGTCACGAAGGAGAGCTTCGTCCCAAAGGGAGATTTTGCACACTCATGTACGTATTTTAAGTTATAATTTGTATTAAACAAAAAAAAATTATAAGGAAAGGGTTCAAAGATAGATATGCGCCAAACCATAAGCTTCTCCACCCTCTATTTCCTTATGTTTTCTCTCTTTTTATCAACTTATATGAAAAAGGGAAAAAATTATAGATTATTGAATAGAGTTTTAGGAAAAAAAAAACAAGACAATAAAGAGTTTAAGCACCGTAAATTGTCACAAGGCTAGCTATTGCATTTTATACTAATACTGGAAAAGTATTACACACACAAGAGTATTATTAGAGGTGAGGAAGAGAAAGTTATGAAGGAAAATGATGAGTGTAAAAAAATGTTAGTGAAGAAAGGGTAGTTAGGAATTAAGTTCATCATGATGTCTTTAACAAGTAGAAAAGGTAGGGTAATGGGCTATTTGACCATTGTGCCTTATTTGACTAAAATAATTATCACTTTGGCTGTTGCAATCGACCCGTATACTTGAGTACATGAACTTATACTCGAGTATATTTCGTATTCTAGATTTTTTCGAACATTTACTCGAGTATAGGATGCAAATACTCGAGTATTTGCTATTCTATGTAATATACTCGAGTATATGAGTCATATATTTGAGTAAATGATAAAAAAAATTTCCGGGAATTTTCCAACGTGTAGCTCTTGAAAAGTTATGTTGAATAAATTAAAAAAAAAAGCACTTGATTCGGACACCCGAGTCAAAAGTTATGGCCTTTTGAAGTGTTACTTTAAAATTTTCAACATTTTGTAATGGCAATAGGTTTTGGGATACCCACAAAGCTCCCCCTCAGGTTACCCGAGTTAAGTCCATAATATTATAAGTATATGTGTAACACCTCGTGTTAACCCGGTTTGTTATCATGTCATCGTATTAAGCCACGCTTAATTTAAAAATGTGGAATATCTTTTTCTTTTCAATTTTGACGTCATTATGCTTAGCCCAGTTGATTTTCATAAAAACAACACCTGTAGGATATTGCAAAAGACACTATCTACACTGAATAACCTCGTATCATAAAAATAGATGAGTTTCTACTCACGGATCTACAACACGTAGTCCGGAGAATATCCTAATAATTTAAACAACTCCAAGCTAACCTAAAGAAAGTCAAGTCAATGTGGCATGGACAATCCTCATGCTCACCAAATAAGGCATACAAGCCCCTCATAGTCGCAACAACAAGGACATAATAAAACATAATCATAAGATCACATATCATCATCCAGCATATAATCAGATAAACAACAATATCAGCTAACTCAGCTCCGGCCTCCTGCCACCCGAGGTCTCAACTCCTGGGTTACCTGAACCTGAAATATGTTCCCCAAACGTGGGGTGAGATCTCTAAACAGAAATCTCAGTAAGACAAGGGGTCCTCAAGGATATTCCACCCCAAGCTCACTTACATGTGCAATATAAGTTCTAAAAATAAATAACAATATAAGTTCCAAAATTAGTGCAATGCAGCAGATAATCATGTCAGGTGTGTTCTAACAATTCTACTGATCAGAGAAGTGCAGGAATACGTCTATTACCCACACAGTACCAGCCCATGCTGTACCCACCCCCAGGACCACCCATGGCTTTCTGGCTAGGCGAAACACCACATACATATCATAAACATTTTGCACTTAACAGCTCCATAGCATTTCAATAAAACAGTACATGAAAACACATAATGTATATAACCATCCCCCCATGGGACATGGTGGAACAAACAATGGCTAAACCGAGGACACGAAAGCTTACCTTGCAAGCTAACAATCCAATGCCAAGAGTTCAATCAAAGCTCAAAGCCCAACACAGCAGAATCTCAATCTGATTTAGGACCAGCAATCATATCAATAACCAAAGCTCACAAGCATAAACATTAAGACAACGCTTCTCTTTTACGTTTCATGTCTTAAGGCTTCTCACAAAGCCACAAGCCCTTAATCCCTTGATTCTGACTTAACTTAGTCATTACAGAAGTTCAACTTACATAAACTAGGGTCTACAAACCCATAACTTAGTTCTGTATGAACAGTACCATTACTGTTCACGCAAACCCAGAATATCCGGATATATGTCGGGGGCATATCCGGATATCAATATCCGGATATCTATCTGCCAATATCTGGATATCACTTTGTATATCCGGATATCAATATCCGGATATCATATCCGGATATCAATATCCAGATACAATATCCAGATATTTTCCGACAGAATGCAATTTCTGCATTTCGCGAGATATCACTCCAAAGGTTCATCTTTTAACCCACTAAATCGTTAAAGCATGCATTTTTACTCTGTTCAAGGTTCATATACAGATTACATACTTGTTTAACTCATTAACATATCAAGAATTCACCTTTACACCAAGAAAGCTCAAGATCAAGGTTGGTGACACTTACCCAAGCTTAAAACAGAGAAACAATGGCTCTTGGGGCTCACCACACTGCCTCTACAGTTCTGACTTTCAAAGCACACGAAAATGGCACACCAAAGGTTGGTTCTTGCACAAAAGATGACTCCTTGGCACTACAAATACCAAGCATAAGGTCCACACCCTCTCCAAACTCAATGTCAGCACCTCACTCTTACACAACTGACCCTCTAACTCAGAAACAAGGCCACCAACAGCCTCCCAAAGCTCACTCTCACTCACCACAAGTGTTTAGGTGAAGGTTTCATGAAGAAATGTGGCTCTTTGGCTCACAAAGATGGAGAGGAAGGTGGAAAGGGTGGCTGACTTCAAAGGCTCCAGAAAATGCTACATAGAGGTGCACAAAATGACCTAGGATCATGTGCCACTAGGTATATATAGTAACTTAAGTCTTAATCGCACTGTATTAGCGCTAATTGCTACGCTTAGTAATTTAATCCCAAACTTAGGATTCAGAACCTACTCATTTCTCTAAGATTTAACATATTTTTATTTTGTTTTTCGCAGCACCTTTTCGGTACACGCTTTTCCATAGCCAGTATCAGTTCTGCCACCAGTTCTCATTATTTTAACTTGATACTTGAAATCACAGTCCTACATATTATTCTAGGAATATTCATGCACTTATTATAATTTTCCGGGATACTTCATCGGTACGCATTTATACCGACTAGCAGAACCAATATCTGTACTTTTCGTCAGAAAAGCGACTTTCAACATTATTACTCACTTACTATATTTATTTAAGCCTCATTAATAATTATTAGGGTCAATTATAGAATTATTTCCTAATTTCACATAATTAATTAATTAATTTCCTTAATTAACGGTGCAGGTTCTTACATTCACCCCACCTTTTAGGATTTTGTCCTCAAAATTAGAATATACCTATCTCGGAAAGCGGTATACTGCCGGAGAAGCTCGTCCTCTCGCTCCCAGGTACACTCCTCAGGAGTTCTTCCTGACCATTGCACTTTGACCATCGGAATGATCTTGCTCCTCAGCTGTTTCTCGCCACGATCGAGAATCTTGAGTGGTCTGACGGGAGTTTTCAAGTTCTCCCGAACCTCCACATCATCCGATTGCACCACGTGCGAAGGATCCGCTACATACTTGCGAAGCTGAGACACGTGAAACACGTCGTAGATGTTGGCCAAGTTCGGAGGCAAGGCAAGACGGTAGGCAACAGGTCCTACTCTACCAAGGATCTGTTATGGCCCAATATAACGCGGGCTCAGCTTCCTCATTCTGAGTGCCCGTCTAACACCGGTGACAGGTGAAGGTTTCACAAACACGTGCTCACGCTCACTGAACTCCAGTGGACGATGCTTGACATCGTAGTAACTCTTCTGGCGATTCTGCGCCTACTTCAGCTTTTCCCTGATCATCTGGATCTGCAGGGTGGTATCTTGGACGAAGTCCAACCCAAACAACTCACGATCCCCAACTTTAGACCAGCAGGTAGGAGTCTGACACCTTCTACCATACAACGCCTCGTAGGGTGCCATGCCCAGGCTAGCATGGAAACTGTTGTTGTACAAAAATTCAACCAATGGCAGGTACCTATCCCATGCTGAACCCTGCTCCAAAGTGCAAGCCCTCAACATGTCCTCCAATATCTGGATGGTCCGCTCAGTCAGTCTGTCAGTCTGAGGGTGATAGGCTGTACTCAGTCTCAACTGCGTACCAAAAGTCTCCTGCAGCGCCTCCCAGAGCCGAAATGTGAACTTCGGTTCCCTATCACTAATGATACTCTCGGGCACTCCATGAAGTCTCACAATCTCGTGAACATAAAGTCTGGCCAACTGCTCAGTAGTGAAGCTAACCTTCACCGGAAGAAAGTGAGCAGACTTGGTCAATCTGTCCACAATGACCCAGATAGAGTCATAACCAGCCTGAGTCTTCAGCAATCCCACCACGAAGTCCATGGAAATGCTATCCCATTTCCATTCTGGAATCTCAAGAGGTTGAAGCTTACCAGACGGCTTCTGGTGTTCTATCTTCACCTTCTGGCAAACTAAGTACTTGGACACAAAAACAACAATGTCCTTCTTCATGCCCGGCCACCAATAGTTCCTTTTCAAGTCTTGGTACATCTTTGTAGCACCAGGGTGGACAGTAAACTGGCCTTTATGAGTCTCTGTCATCACCTCAACAGTCAACGAACCTCGAGGAACCACAATCCTTTTCTGAAAGGTCAACAGTCCATCCTCATTCCAAGACACTCTGTCCTGGTTCTTCACATTATCTAGGCACTTTCTCTGCACTTGCGCCTCTTTGATCTTTTCCATGAGCTCGTTCTCCACTTGCACGGTTTCCATTTCGAGAAGTGCACCCCCAACAAGGAAGTCACCGTCAGATCTCGAAACTGCTCAATGATGTCATAGTCACCCATGGTCAAACTGGATAGACTCACAGATTTCCGACTCAAAGCATCAGCTACCACATTGGCCTTGCCAGAATGGTACTTCAACTCAAAGTCGTAGTCCTTCAGATACTCCATCCATGTTCTCTGTCTCATGTTCAGCTCTTTCTGATCAAACAAATACTTTAAGCTCTTGTGATCACTGAACACCGCAAACTTCATGCCATAAAGATGATGCCTCCAAATCTTGAAAGTAAACACAATAGCAGCCAACTCCAAATCATGAGTCGGGTAGTTCTCCTCATGAGGCTTCAACTTCCTCGAAGCTTAGGCGATCACTTTGCCCAACTGCATCAACACACAACTGAGCCCCTTTCCGGAGGCGTCGGTGTACAACTCAACTTCCTCAGCAGGATCACGAAGGACTAACACTGGTGCAGTTGTCAGTCTCTCCTTCAACTCCTGGAAACATTCCTCACACTCGTGAGTCCACACAAATGGAGTCTCCTTGCGGGTAAGGCGAGTCAATGGCAGAACCAACATGGAAAATTCCTTGATGAACCTCCGGTAGTACCCAGCCAAACCCAGAAAACTCCGCACTTCAGTAACCGTCTTGGGCCTCTCCCAATCAAGCACGACCTCAATCTTGTTAGGATCCACTGCGACTCCTTCTGCAGAAATCACATGTCCCAAAAACTTTACGGACTTGAGCCAAAACTCACATTTGGAAGGCTTAGCATAAAGCCTTTTCTCCTTCAGCACTTGCAACACAATCTTCAAGTGCTCAGCATGTTCCTCCTCAGTCTTGGAGTAAATCAATATGTCGTCATTAAAGACGATCACAAACTGATCCAGGTATGGCTGGAAAATCATGATCATGTAATCCATGAACATTGCGGGTGCATTTGTTAGTCCAAAAGGAATCACCAAATACTCATAGTGACCGTATCTCGAACGAAACGCGGTGTTCGGAACATCCTCCGACTTCACCCGAATCTGATGGTATTCGGACCGGAGATTGATCTTCGAATACACACAAACACCCTTCAGTTGATCCAGCATATCATCAATGCGCGGAAGAGGATACTTGTTCTTGATTGTCACCTTGTTCAGCTGTCTGTAGTCGGTGCACAATCGCATAGTTCCGTCTTTCTTCTTCACAAAAATGACCGGTGCTCCCCATGGAGACACACTCGGTCGAATGAAGCTTTTCCCTGAAAGATCCTCAATGTTCTTCTTTTGCTCAGCCAACTCTGGTGGCGACATCCGATATGGAGCCAATGAAACGGGCTCCACACCAGGCAATAAGTAAATGGAGAATTCAATCTCCCTCTGCGGCGGAAACTCAGGGATGTCCTCAGGAAATACCTCGAGGAACTCCCTCACCACAAGAATGCCAGTGATATCCTCCTGTGCCCCACTCACCAAACCCCCCAACTTGACATATCCGAAAGCCCCTGCTCTCAAGGCTCTCCTAGCCTACAGTAATGATATATAAGGCGAGGAACTGGCTGTGGAGTCACATGGAGACATCACCACTCGCTTGGCGCAACAGTCAATCATCACACAATTTCTGGACAACCAATCCATGCCCAGAATAATCTCCAAGTTAGCAATCGGCAATCCTATCAGATCTACCGAGAACTCAGGCCATCCCACTGAAATGCTACATCACGATGAACAGTGGTAGAATCACATCTTTCTCTGGTGGCGATAGTCACCCGCAACGGTGGAGAAAGCACAGACATGGGCAACTCAAGCCCCACAACAATTGGGGTTGCAATGAATGAATGCGTAGCCCCGGAGTCAAACAAGACATCAACAGAAGATCCACCAATGGAAACAGTACCTCTGACAAGGTTCGGAGCTCGGTCCGACTACTGACGATCCAAGGTGTAAACTCGCCCCGTGGCAGGTGGCACAACAGGTGCCGCTATAAGTGGAAGGAGAACCATCTGAAGTGGAACTGCCTTAACCGCTGCAGCTCTCGCTGTCGACGACGGACACTCTCTAGCATAGTGGCCCTCCTTGCCACACTGGAAACATATGGTCTGGCCGGTAGCACATGGCCCCAGACAGACCTTCCCACATCCCGTGTATCGGGGAGTAGGAGGTCTCGCTGAACTTCCCTGAGTGAAACTCCTCTTGAACTGACTAGGCGCCTGCCTAGCAGCCAACTACTTGCCTTTGCCCTTTCCAGCAAACTTCCTGTCCTTCCAGGAAGTGGAACCATTCGTTCCCTTCGTATTAGCAATCTTGGCCCTCTTGGCCTTACTCGAGTTGCAGAAATCCTCGATATCTCGACACTGCTGCACCAGTGTCCCAAAGTCTCTCGAAGAAGAACCAGCGAGGTAACCAACAATGTCCTCACTAAGTCCCCTGCGTAACTTAGCGGCCAAAAAGATCAGAGTAGGCCTCTCCATCCGAAAGTGCGCAAATTTTACCAGCTCATTGAACTTGGCCAGGTACTCGTCAACAGACAACGAGCCCTGAACCAACCTGTCGAACTCTCCTTGTTTTCGCTCCTACGCATCGTAAGGAAAATATCTCCCAAGGAAGCAATCCTCAAAGAAAGGCCATGTCATAGCATGACCTTGCATCTCAAAAGCATGAGAGGTGTTCATCCACCACTCATGTGCGTCACACTCCAGCATGTAGGTCGCGAACATCAGCTTCTGCAGATCTGTACACTGCATGACCCGAAAGATCTTATCCAGCGCTTGTAGCCATCTAGCTGCAACAATAGGATCGCAAGATCCATCAAAAGTAGGTGGCTTATGCTTGCGAAAAGCATTAAGCCGGCGATCAATCACATCTCTATCTTCAGCAGGCTCCACAAAAGGGTTCCATCACCCTAGTCAAGTGACCAGTGCCCTCAATCTGGCTCTGACATTCGTCCTGCAGACAAGGTGGAGGCAGCGGCGGCGGTGGAGGTGGTGGTGGAGGGAACTAACCAACAGCAAGACCAGCCCTCATCTCCTCCAACATGACCCTCATCATGGTCATGTTCGCCAGCCGGTTCGCCTCAAGAGCATCCTCTGTGGCCTTCTGGTTCGCCTCACGAGCGGCGTCCATCATTGCCACGTTAGCCAATCTAGCGGCCTCCTACATCTCAGCTAATGCAGTCAGGATCGGGTCGGGTTGACCCTCAGCGGTCTCACGAGTTCTCTTGGGTATTACCATGACTCTGCACAAGTTACACAAATTATGAGTTGACCAGGCCCATGCAATGTGATCACATATGCATTATCATAATAACACTCAACGGAGCAAACACACAAGACAAGACACAACCAAGCATCCTAGTTATTGCAATACATACAGACTTTTCCCAAGAAAGTGCTCTGATACCATAAAATGTAACACCCCGTGTTAACCCGGTTTGTTATCATGTCATCGTATTAAGCCACACTTAATTTAAAAATGCAGAATATCTTTTTCCTTTCAATTATGACGTCATTATGCTTAGCCCAGTTGATTACTTAATCATTTTCATAAAAACAACACCTGTAGGATATTACAAAAGACACTATCTACACTGAATAACCTCGTATCATAAAAATAGATGAGTTTCTACTCACGGATCTACAACACGTAGTCCGGAGAATATCCTGATAATTTAAACACCTCCAAGCTAACCTAAAGAAAGTCAAGTCAATGTGGCATGGACAATCCCCATGATCACCAAATAAAGCATACAAGCCCCACATAGTCGCAACAACAAAGACATAATAAAATATAATCATAAGATGGCATATCAGCATCCAACATATAATCAGATAAACAACAATATCAGCTAACTCAGCTCCGGCCTCCTGCCACCCGAGGTTTCAACCCCTGGGTTACCTGAACCTGAAATATGTGCCTCAAACGTGGGGTGAGATCTCTAAACAGAAATCTCAGTAAGACAAGGGGTCCTCAAGGATATTCCACCCCAAGCTCACTTACATGTGCAATATAAGTTCTAAAAACAGATAACAATATAAGTTCCAAAATTAGTGCAATGCAGCAGATAATCATGTCATGTGTGTTCTAACAATTCTACTGATCAGAGAAGTGCAGGTATACGTCTATTACCCACACAGTACCAGCCTTTGTTGTACCCGCCCATGTTGTACCTGCCCCCAGGACCACCCCATGGCTTCCTGGCTAGGCGAAACACCACATACATATCATAAACATTTTGCACTTAACGGCTCCATAGCATTTCAATAAAATAGTACATGAAAACACATAATGCATATAACCATCCCCCATGGGACATGGTGGAACAAACAATGGCTAAACTGAGGACACGAAAGCTTACCTTGCAAGCTTATAATCCAATGCCAAGAGTCCAATCAAAGCTCAAAGCCCAACACAGCAGAATCACAATTTGATTTGGGACCAGCAATCATATCAATAACCAAAGCTCATAAGCATAAACATTAAGACAACGATTCTCTTTTACGTTTCATGTCTTAAGGCTTCTCACAAAGCCACAAGCCCTTAATCCCTTGATTCTGACTTAACTTAGTCATTACAAAAGTTCAACTTACACAAACTAGGGTCCATAAACCCACAACTTAGTTCTGTATGAACAGTACCATTACTGTTCACGCAAACCCAGAATATCCGGATATATGTCGGGGCATATCCGGATATCAATATCCGGATGTCTATCTGCCAGTTTCTGGATATCAATATCCGGATATCCAGATCCCCATATCCGGATATCAATATCCGGAAATCTATTTGCGAATATCCGGATATCCAGATCCCCATATCTGGATATCAATATCCGGATACCATATCCGGATATTTCACGACAGAATGCAGTTTCTGCATTTCGCGAGATATCACTCCAAAGATTCATCTTTTAACCCACTAAATCGTTAAAGCATGCATTTTTACTCTGTTCAAGGTTCATATACATATTACATACTTGTTTAACTCATTAACATGTCAAGAATTCACCTTTACACCAAGAAAGCTCAAGATCAAGGTTGGTGACACTTACCCAAGCTTAAAATAGAGCAACAATGGCTCTTGGGGCTCACCACACTGCCTCTACAGTTCTAACTTTCAAAGCACACGAAAATGGCACACCAAAGGTTGGTTCTTGCACAAAAGATGACTCATTGGCATTACAAATACCAAGCATAAGGTCCACACCCTCTCCAAACTCAAATTCAGCACCTCTCTCTTACACAACTGACCCTCTAACTCAGAAACAAGGCCACCAACAGCCTCCCAAAGCTCAGTATCACTCACCACAAGTGTTTAGGTGAAGGTTTCATGAAGAAAGGTGGCTCCTTGGCTCACAAAGATGGAGAGGAAGGTGGCAAGGGTGGCTGACTTCAAAGGCTCCAGAAAATGCTACATAGAGGTGCACAAAATGACCTAGGATCATGTGTCACTTGGTATATATAGTCACTTAAGTCTTAATCGCACTGTATTAGCGCTAATTGCTACGCTTAGTAATTTAATCCCAAACTTAGGATTCAGAACCTACTCATTTTTCTAAGATTTATCATATTTTTATTTTATTTTTCGCAGCACCTTTCCGGTCCGCGCTTTTCCATAGCCAGTATCAGTTATGGCACCAGTTCTCATTATTTTAACTTGATACTTGAAATCAGAGTCCTACATATTATTCTAGGAATATTCATGCACTTATTATAATTTTTCAGGATACTTCATTGGTACGCATTTATACCGACTAGAAGAACCGGTATCTGCACTTTTGGTCAGAAAAACGACTGTCAACATTATTACTCACTTACTATATTTATTTAAGCCTCATTAATAATTATTAGGGTCAATTATGGAATTATTTCCTAATTTCACATAATTAATTAATTAACGTCCTTAATTAACGGTGCGGGTTCTTACAATATGACTATAGAAACTTGTTAGATCCAAAAAAATCTCGTGGAATAAGATTTAACCGTAAAACTTCGGAAGACCATATTTTTTGGATCAAACAAATTTCTATAGTCATATACTCATAATATTGGACTTGACTCGGGTGACCTGAGGAAGAGCTTTATGGTTATCACACAACCTATTTTCGTTACAAAATTTTGGAAATTTTATCTTAAAACTTCATAGGGGATTTGGTCCAAATTTTTTCCCAAAAACTGTTTCTATGTGCCCCGTTTGGCATATTTTATCTTTGAAAATGATGTTATTTAAATTTTTACTTTGAAACATTAACAAATTATCCTCCAGGAATTTGCTAACGTGTCGCTCTCGTAAATTTATGTGAAATAAAAAAAAACACCTCATTCTGACACATGATTCCGGAGTTTCATGGTTAAATTTTTTTTACGAGATTTTTTGCATCAAACAAATTTCTATAGTCATATACTCATAATATTGTGGACTTGACTTGGGTAACCTAAGGAGGAGCTTTGTGGGTATCACAAAACCTTTTGGCATTACAAAATTTTGAAAATTTTAGAGTAAAACTTCGAAAGGCCATAAATTTTGACCCGGGTATCCGAATCAGGTATTTTTTTTATCACACATAACTTTTCAAGAGCTACGCGTTGAAAATTTCCTTGAGGAAATTTATTCAACATATACTGGAGTACATGACCCATTTACTCGAGTATATTATACTCGAGTATATTGCGTGGAACAACAAATACTCGAATATCTGGGTACTATACTTGAGTAAATGTTTAAAAAAACCCAGAATATGAAATAAACTCGAGTATATGAGTCGATCAACAGTTAAACAGGGCCAGGTTGATGAAATATTTTAGAATAAGGGAAAATGATACTTATTTTAATCAAAAAATAAACAATGGTCAAAAAGCAAAAAGTAATGAGTGTTACTTTTGGATGCATCAAAATAAATTTATTAAGGTAGATAGTTGAAACTTTTATATATATATATATATATATATATGTGTGTGTGTGTGTGTGTGTGTGTGTAGAGAGAGAGAGTTAAAATTCAAAATAGAACAATTAGATTTGTGTTTTTTCCTTATTTTACTATGTTTTGTCTTGGAGACAGAGATGTCTAGTCCAATGGACTGGTATGTTGATCTTGGATCTAGTGCCCTCTTCAAGGTATCTATGAAAGAGATACTGTAACACCTCGTGTGCACCCAGCGTATTAAACATACATATAGCAGTAGCACAACTAATTAAATGCGGAAGCTAACTTTTTCTTTTCAATTATGACGTCATCATTATTGAACATATACTGGAGTACATGACCCATTGTTAGTATATAGGTGTCCTAGAGACAATCTATTTTATCAGATGAACACCTTTTTCTATTTTGTATTTCATGATTAATAAATTTGAGAAAACTTTATCTTTATCATATTTATGTCTCGCTAATATTTCATTGTAAATATACGTTTAAAGATAAAAATCCTAGGAATAGAACAGGTGTACACTCGAGGATCTATGATAGGGATTATGATCATTAGGACTCGAGGACACTGAATGTCTATTACCTAAAATCTGTTCCTGGTCTTGAATCACCAAGAAATGGTATTGGTGATCTCAATAAGACTAGTACGACATCATCTACTTGTATGGAGATACAAGGTAGGGACCTCATGGAATGCAGGCATGGTGATGCCTTAGCTGATGTCGTGGGTAGATCTGTTGGAGAACAGATATACTAAACTGACCCCTAGAGACTCCACAAGGATTCATTATAGAGAGTATCATTGGATTTGTAAAGTCTCTGAACGTTTGGTAGTGCGGATCGTCCTAGACTTAAGGATGTCATCGAATACTATGTCCTAGATTTATACTTTGATTGTACAACTCTATCGCCTGAAAATGGGGAGAACAGTGTACTCTTGGGTATAACTCGAATACATGAGTATAGATGGACATGTCGAAAGGACTCACAATCCCCTATAAGGGATTAGTCGTTCACAAAGACCGGTAGGGCTAAGATGACTTCTAGTTGACTCGGGAATCTATGCATAGTAAGAGATCATGAAAACTCATGATCTGTCTTAGAGTAAATAGAAGAAGATTCCTAGTTCCTGTGAAATATTATATTTAGTCAATAAAGAAAGATGATACTCTATCCTTGCTCTCGACTAAATGTGACCGACGATGTGAGGGATAATGCTGGCACGGTATCCAAATCAGAAAGGTAGATCACTTGATCAACTCAATTAGTTCTGGGGCTACAGAGCATTGCTAGTGTATCATGTAGTCATTAAATGAATTGAGCCTTTTTAAAAGGAGTTTAACTGGTTCAAGTTTATTTATGTCAGTAACTAATTGGGCTTAATGGGTCACACACAAAGGTTATTCCTTATTGCAAGTTATAGCAAGTTTGGACCAATAATAAGTTATTGGGCTTTGTCAAGACTATGAGTCAAGTTGGGTTGGAGTAGGGACTCCAAGCCCACTTGATCCATGCGCCCTTTTGGGGCATTAGTGGTGAAAGAGTTTTCTCCACTAATGGGTCCAAATATGATAGTAGGCCAAAGAGGCCTCGGGGCATGAATCCTAGTAAGTCAAAGAGTTGACTTGACCAAAATAAAGATTGGGCAAATTTGAAATTTGAATTTTGAAATTTGAATTTTTGAAATTTGAAATTTGAATTTTTGAAATTTGAAATTTGAATTTGAAATTTGAAATTTGAAAATTTGAAATTTGAATTTGGATTTCAAATTCGAATTACGAACTGGGATTAGATGGAATTTATATTTGAGTTTAAATTTCAAATTGGAATTTGAATTTTAAATTCTATGTGGTTACGTTGATGAGGATAATTTAATTTCTGAGGGAAGAAGAGGAAAGAAAATAAAAGGGGGCGCTTTTGTGGTGAGAGATCCTCTCATCATTCAATATGTGCGCATATATAAAGGGAGCTGATGTGGTTGATCATATGACATAACAAAAACTGAGGCTCCCTCTCTCCTCTTAGGGTTCTAGGAAAAGTTCCTACCTTTCTTCTTCTCTTTTCTTTTTGCACCATCACCTAGCCTCAAGACACCATTATAGTCTTGAGAAAAATAATCGAAACACTTGGTAGCCTCTTCCTTGCATGCGCCTAGCCAGCCACCAAGGATAAGGAGAGATCAAGGAGAAAGAGTTCTCGCAAGCAAGAAGGAGATAACCGTGTGGATCATCGTTGGAGGGCGTCATCCTTTTGCTCTTACAAGTGAAAAGGTAATTATGAAACCCCATATTGTTTCAACGTAAAGCATTCATACATGGGATGTATAGATGGTATATGATTTTGCTGCGAAAATTTTTATTTTTCCACCCATGTATGCGCTCCATAGTATGACTATGGTGCAGTTTTCGAACCTTCAAGTGGTATCAGAGCCAGGTTCGTTGCCCCAAACGAATGGGGTTAGAAATCTGATATCAGATTTTCAAAAACTGTTTTTGAAATCTTCATCTTTTTGAACAAGATTCTTTAAAAATTTATTCTTTATGAAAGTATTAATTTTTGTGATTATGTGAAAATGACATCACTTTGTGGAGACAAAGTGGCGGCCAAGAGAGTCTTGGGGCTAAGGATGTGTTTTAAATCTAGTTGGACTAGAATTGTCAAAAACCATGATGGTGATGGCACCATCATAGCCGCGGCCTACATGGTGGGCAGCCGCATCACAATTTTGTTTTTATGAATCTTGATCATGTTTTGAAGATGAATTCAATAATGCTTAGCAATTGTATATTGTTTTGTATGTCTCTAACCTTCTTGTAGGTACTTTGATTATTGGATGGTCATGGTGCTTCGAATGGTTGTTTATATATTTTTTTAATTCTTTTGGTTAAATGGGATTGTTTTTGTCTCGATTTAAAATTCTACATTTTTAAATTTTTTGCAATTTTTGGATGTAAATTTTAAATCGATGAAGTTCAAAATGTAAGTCCCGTGGAGCACAAAGATCTTTCGGCCAAGAAGATGATCCGAGGATTGAAGATGCTTTGGATTGAAAAACAGAAGGCACCATGATCATCCACTTGCGTTTAAATTTCAAATTTATGATTTTTGAAATTATTCATAGAAATTTGAATTTTCAAAAACTTAAAATCTAAATTTTAAATTTCAAAGGTTTAAAGTTGTTATTCAGAATTGTGAATTCTGTTACTTTTTGAAATTTGAAATTTGAAATTTGAAATTGAATTTTTGAATTTGCGACTAGTATGCATGTTTATAATAAACGCGATCATTCCTCGACTAGTATGCATGTTTAAACAAGTCGTTGAAAAGGAAAAACTATATGATAGTTATTATAATATGCATGCAAGATAAAAGAAAAGGAATAGCTAATGATGAGACTAAAAATGAACCTTCAAATAAAATTATCTAGCATGTTTTTTTATTACCTCCCATCATCGATGACATTCAAATCCCTTCTACATAATAGTGCTCTCTAGCTCAGCTAAGACCTATCATTTAGTCGGGTAAGGGTGCCATTTGAAGTGTACGACACTTGGGATGATGGTTTGTGCTAAACTAGATACATAAACTGCAGGCTCAGCCGGGTCTATGCATCTAGGGCAATGGGCCAGGTTGTTACAAAGTGATATAACACTAAGTGACAAGGAGTTGTCAACCTGATGATCTAAGAGAAGATATGGAGATATTGTTGATAAGATCAACCCACTAGGTAAGTTAGTTTTGTAGGCTCAGTCGGAGACTAATGGACCTAGTAGTTCTTTTAGCCCACTAAGGATGTCCTTGTGAAGGATAACCCTAAATCAATCACCGAGGGTCATTGATTTTAGATAAAATAGTG
Organism: Gastrolobium bilobum; assembly: GCF_033153095.1. Classification (NCBI taxonomy): domain Eukaryota; kingdom Viridiplantae; phylum Streptophyta; class Magnoliopsida; order Fabales; family Fabaceae; genus Gastrolobium; species Gastrolobium bilobum. The sequence continues at coordinate 91,942 of NW_026896850.1, read as the reverse complement.
GGAGGGCCATATACGTTTAAAAGTCTCCGTATTTGGTTATTATCATGAAATACTTAAGTAAGTTTACCTTTATTTTCAGAAATTGAGTTATGGCCGAAAATTTGAATTTACGCTATATTCTGGAAACTAACAAGTTAACTGGACCAAACTTCACGGATTGGTATAGGAATGTAAAAATAGTTTTACGTTCTGAAAAGAAAGCATATGTTCTGGATTCTCTTGTTCTTGTTGCCCCTGTTGAAGGGCAAGATGGGCATGACCAGTATGACTGGGAAACTCATAGAAAGCATTTAGCAGACAATGAGCAGGCAGTATGTATATTGCTTGCGTCTATGTCTGCGGAGCTTCAGTGTTAGTACGAGCATATGGATGCTCCCTCTATAATCTTGCATATGCAAGAGCTTTATGACAAGCAAGGGAGGGCTGAGCGTTTTGAAACCTCCAAGGAGCTGTTTTGCTGTACGCTGGCTGAGGGTATGGCGGTTGGACAACACATCCTCAAGATGATTGGGCTGATAGAGAAGTTTGCTTCTCTGGGCTTTATCATGGACTATGAGTTAAGTCTTGACTTAGTCTTGCAGTCCTTGCCAACTTCATTTAATGGCTTTGTGGTCAACTACCATATGAACAAGGTGGAGACAACGCTCCCAGAGTTGTTGAATCTCTTGACCACTGCTGAGGGTGCTGTTAAAAGGAACAGAACCCAAGCTCTTCTGATTGGCGGGGCTAAAAAGACCAAGGGTAAGGGCAAGTCTATAGAATCAGACAAGCTCAAACCCAAAGGTCAGCTCAAGAAGAAGAAGGGCAAAGGCAAAGTGAAAGGAAAGGAGAAATCCAAGGACAATGCTAAAACTGTATGCTTCCATTGTCAGAAGGAAGGACATTGGAAGAGGAACTCCCATTATTCCTTGCGAGCCTCAAGGGAAAGAAGCATGATGATGCTTCAGTCTCTGGTATGTTCACTATAGAAATTAATTTTTCAAGTGTTGATTCAGCTTCATGGGTATTGGATACTGGCTGTGGATCTCACATCTGCAATTTGTTGCAGGTACTAAAGAGTCTTAGGAAGCTGGAGAAGAATGAGGTCAATCTCCGCGTCGGGAATGGAGCAAGAGTTGATGCACTAGCCGTTGGGGATGTGGATCTTTTGTTGACTACGAGCCTTTCTATACATTTGAATAATTGTTTCTATGTTCCGTCAATTTTTCGAAACATTATTTCTATTTTTAGTTTGGAACAATCTTGTTTTCACTTTGTAATAAAAGATGGCAAGTTTTCCATCATTATGAATGATCTTGTTTATGCTTGCGCATCTAGAGTGAATGGATTGTATGTTTTGGATTTAATTACGGAGAGTGACATTCTTAGTATTCAGACTAAGAAGCCTAGATTAGGTAATCGATCCTATCTTTGGCATTATAGATTGGGACACATTAATGAGACAAGACTGTCTAGACTCCATCACGATGGTTATCTGGATTCCATGGACTTTGAATCCTATGGACCTTGAATCCTATGGACCTTGTGAGTCTTGTTTGGCTGGTAAAATGACGAAGACCAAGATGGAGAAACTTGTGAGTCATAGAGCCAATGAGTTACTAGAACTCATTCATTCTGATGTTTGTGGGCCCTTATCTACTTAGGCTAGAGGAGGATACTCCTATTTCATTACCTTTACTGATGATAAGTCCATATACGGATATGTGTATCTTATGAGACACAAATCCGAGGCCTTTGAAAAGTTCAAAGAGTTTAGGAATGAAGTGGAGAAACAACTTGGCAAGATGATTAAGACACTTCGATCTGATCGGGGTGGCGAATATCCGAGTAAAGAGTTTCAGGATTATCTAAGAGAGAATGGGATTCTCTCACAGTTGACGGCTCCTTACACACCACATCAGAATGGTGTGTCAGAGCGGAGGAACCGAACCCTGTTAGACATGGTACGATCTATGATGAGTGGTACGAAGCTCCCAAAATCATTTTGGGGATTCGCTCTGCATACGGCGTTACATCTTCTTAATAGGTTACAGTCGAAATCTGTTCTGACTACTCCATATTAGATATCGAGGGGCCGAAAACCCAACTTGAGTTATCTCAAGGTATGGGGTTGTCCAGCTTATGTTAAGACCCTAGCACCAGAAAAGTTAGGAGCTAGAAGCACCTTGTGCTACTTTGTAGGATATCCCAAAGAAACTAAGGGATACTACTTTTACTACCCTGAGGACTGTAACACCCCGTATATATCTGGTATGTTATCATATCATCGTATTACGCTGTGCTTAATTAAAAATGCAGAATATCTTTTTCTTTTCAATTATGACATCATTATTCATGACCAACTTGTATGTAAATTGCAAAAGACAGCTAACTGAAATACCTCATTAATTAAATAACATCAATATGTCTCTAGTCACGGAACTACAACACGTAGACCGGACAACCCTACAAGTTTATACAACTCAAACTCAAAAGTACTAACATCAACGCGGCATGGACAAACCCCATGCTCGCCAAATAAGGCAACACGCTCAACAAGAGTCTCAACTCAAAATATCAATAATAAAGACAGAAAACATAAACAGAATCCAATCCAGTCATGTCAGCATACAACATAAATATAATCAACTAAGCTCCGGCCTCCTGCCGCCAGAGGCATCAGCCCCCAAGTTACCTGAACCTGAAATAAGCGTCCCCAAACGTGGGGTGAGATCTCTAAACAAGAAATCTCAGTAAGACAAGGGGTCCTCAAGGATCTTCCACCCCAAGCTCACTTACAAATGCAATATAAGTTCAAAAGCAGTTTAACAATATCATTTCCAAATCAGTGTAATGCAGCAGATACTCATGTCATGTGTGTCAATACTATTCTACTGGCCAGAGAAGTGTAGGAATACGTCTATTACCCACACAGTACGCGCCCTGCCGTACCTACCTTTAGGATCACATCCCATCAGGTGAACACCACATACATATCATAAGCCATTGCCCATATCAGCTCAAAAGCATTTCAAATATCAAAGCATGTAACACAGCATGCATATAAACCGTTCCCCAAAGGGTATGGTGGAACCACACAATGGCTAAACCGAGGACACGAAAGCTTACCTTGCAAGCTAGCTATCCAAGCCAAGAGTCCACACACAAGCTCAAAGTGCAAACACAGCAGAATCACAATCTGTTTCGGACCAGCAATCATATCAATATTCATACCCCATAAGCATATAATATAAAGACAACGCTTCTCTTACGTTTCATGTCTTTAGGCTTCTAACAAAGCCACAAGCCCTTAATCACTTAGATTCTGACTTACATTAATTATTACAGAAGTTCAACTTCCTCAAACTAGGGTCCACCAACCCAATACAACATTCTGTATGAACAGTAAGCTACTGTTCTTCGAAAACCCAGAATATCCGGATATATGTCGGGGACATATCCGGATATCCATATTCGGATATCACAAGATCCCATATCCGGATATCCATATCCGGATACCATATTCGGATATTTCGTGACAGAATGCAGTTTCTGCATTTCGCGAGATATCACTCCAAAGGTTCATCTTTTAACCCAATAAAACGTTAAAGCATGCATTTTTACTCTGTTCAAGGTTCATATACAGATTACATACTTGTTTAACTCATTAAACATGGAAAGACTCCACTTTTACCCATTAAAACTCATGATCAAAGGTTGGTAACACTTACCCAAGGTTCAAACAGCAACCAAAAGTGCTCTTGGAGCTCACAAGTCAGCTCCAAGGTACTGACTTCAAGGGTGCACGAAAATGACCACAAAGTAAGGTCATTTCTCTTCAAAGATCACACTTTGAAGCTCCCACAACCAAGGAAATGGCTCCCAACACTCAAACAAGGAAACTCAGTCCCTCAACACCTCCCAAACAGCAACACAACTCAGAACACAAGCCACAACTTACTTCCAATGATGACTCTCACTCACACCAAGTGTTTAGGAGAAGAATTTATGAAAGAAATGGCCTCAAAGCTCAAGAAATGGAGAAGGGAAGGAAATGGAACAGTAAGAGAGTTTTGGTCAGCCACCAAGGTCACATAGGAACTGATACATGCCTAGGGTTTTGTGCTAAAATGCATATATATAGCCACTTAAGAATTAAACACACAGTATTATCATTAATTTCTACGCTTAGCTTTTTAATCTCAAACTTAGGATTCTGAACCTACTCAATTTTCTAGGATTTATCATATTTTTATAATATTTTTCACAGCACCTTTCTGGTACGCGCTTTTCCATAGCCAATATCAGTTCTGGCACCAGTTCTTATTATTTTAACTTGAAACTTGAAATCACAGACCTACATATTATTCTAGTAATATATACTAATTTTTCATAATTTTCTGGGATACTTCGTCGGTACGCATTTATACCGTGAGCAGAACCGGTATCTGCACTTTTCGTCAGAAAAGCGAATTCAACATTATTAACCATTTTCTATAATTATTCAAGCCTTCTCATAATTATTAGGGTCAATTATGGGATTATCTCATTAAACTCATAATTATCTAATTAAATTCCTTAATTAACGGTGCGAGTTCTTACATTCACCCCACTTTTTTAGGATTTTGTCCTCAAAATCAGAATATACCTGTCTCAGAAGTTGGGATACTGCCGGAGAAGCTCGTCCTCTCGCTCCCAGGTACACTCCTCAGGAGTTCTTCCTGACCATTGCACTTTGACCATCAGAATGATCTTGCTCCTCAGCTGTTTCTCGCCACGATCGAGAATCTTGAGTGGTACGACGAGAGTTTTCAAGTTCTCCCGAACCTCCACATCATCCGGTTGCACCACGTGGGAAGGATCCGCTACATACTTGCGAAGCTGAGACACGTGAAACACATCGTGGATGTTGGCCAAGTTCGGAGGCAAGGCAAGCCGGTAGGCAACAGGTCCTACTCTACCAAGAATCTGGTATGGCTCAATGAATCGCGGGCTCAGCTTCCTCACTCCGAGTGCCCGTCCAACACCGGTGACAGGTAAAAGTCTCACAAACACGTGCTCACCCTCACTGAACTCTAGTAGACGATGCTTGACATCGTAGTAACTCTTCTGGTGATTCTGCGCCGGCTTCAACTTTTCCCTGATCATCTGGATCTGCAGGGTGGTATCTTGGACAAAGTCCAAGCCAAACAACTCACGATCCCCAACCTCAAACCAGCAGGTAGGAGTACGACACCTCCTACCATACAGCGCCTCGTAGGGTGTCATGCCCAGGCTAGCATGGAAACTGTTGTTATACGAAAACTCAACCAACGGAAGGTACCTATCCCATGCTGAACCCTGCTCCAACGTGCAAGCCCTCAACATGTCTTCCAAGGTCTGGATGGTGCGCTCAGTCTGTCCATCAGTCTGAGGGTGATAGGCTGTACTCAATCTCAACTGAGTCCCAAAAGCTCCCTGCAACGCCTCCCAGAATCGAGATGTGAACTTCGGGTCCCTATCACTGATGATACTCTCAGGCACCCTGTGAAGCCTCACGATCTTGCAAACATACAATTTGGTCAACTGCTCACTAGTGAAGCTCACCTTCACTGGAAGAAAATGGGCATACTTCGTCAGTCTGTCCACAATGACCCATATCGAGTAATAGCCAACCTGAGTCTTCGGCAAACCCACAACGAAGTCCATGGAAATGCTCTCGCATTTCCATTCTGGAATCTCAAGAGGTTGAAGTTTAGCAGACGGCTTCAGGGTTTCAATCTTCACCTTTTGGCAAATCAAACACTTGGTCACATACACAGCTATGTCCTTCTTCATTCCTGGCCACCAGAAATTCCTCTTCAAGTCTTGATACATCTTTGTCGCACCAGGGTGGACAGTAAACTGGCCCTTATGGGCCTCTGCCATAACCTCTTCGGTCAACGGACCTCGAGGAATCACGATCTGCTTCTAAAACAACAGAAGTCCATCCTCATTCTAAGACACACTGTCTTGGTTCTTCACGTAATCGAGGCACTCTCTGCATTTGCGCCTCTTGGATCTTCTCCATAAGCTCACTCCTGACTCTCACAGTCTCCATCTCGAGAAGTGCACCCCCAAACAAGGAAGTCACCTTCAGATCTCAAAACTTCTCTATGATGTCAAAGTCACCCATCGTTAAATTGGATAGACTTACAGATTTCTGACTCAGAGCATCGGCTACCACATCGGCCTGCCAGAATGGTACTTCAACTCAAAGTCGTAGTCCTTCAAGAATTCCATCCATCTTCTTTGCCTCATGTTCAGCTCCTTCTGATCAAACAGATACTTCAAGCTCTTGTGGTCACTGAACATAGCAAACTGCATACCGAACAGATAATGCCCCCAAATCTTGAAAGCAAAAAAAATCGCAGCCAACTCCAAATCATGAGTCGAGTAGTTCTCTTCATGAGGCTTCAACTGCCTCGAAGCAAAAACAACATCTCTACCAGACTGCATCAAAACATAGTCTATCCCCTTTCCAGAAGCACCACAGTAAAGCTCAAACTGCTCCTGAGGATCAGGAAGGATCAACACAGGTTAAGTAGTCAACCTCTCCTTCAACTCCTGAAAGCACTCCTCATACTCGTGAGTCCATACAAATAGAGTCTCCTTTCGAGTAAGACGAGTCATAGGGAGAACCATCGTGGAGAATACCTTGATGAACCTCCGATAGTAACCTGCTAAACCCAAGAAACTCCTAACCTCCGTAACCGTCTTGGGCCTCTCCCAATCCAGCATGGCCTCGATCTTGTTGGGATCCACTGCAACTCCTTCGGCTAAAATCACATGCCCAAGGAACTTGACTGATTTGAGCCAAAACTCACACTTTGAAGGCTTATCATAAAGCTTTTTCTCCTTCAGCACTTGCAGAACAATCCTCAGACTCTCCGCATGCTCCTCCTCAATCTTGGAGTAAATCAGAATGTCGTCAATGAAGACGATCACAAACTAATCCAGGTACGGCTGGAAAATCCTGTTCATGTAATCCATGAACACTGCGGGTGCATTCGTGAGTCCAAAAGGAATCACCAAATACTAAAAGTGACCGTATCTCGAACGAAACGCGGTCTTAGAGACATCCTCCGGCTTCACCCGAATTTGATGGTATCCGGACCGGAGATCAATCTTCGAATACACACAAGCACCCCTGAGTTGATCCAACAGATCATCAATACGAGGAAGGGGATACTTATTCTTGATTGTTATTTTGTTCAACTGCCTGTAGTCGGTGCACAATATATTGTCCCATCCTTCTTCTTCTTCACAAAGATGACCGGTGCTCCCCATGGAGACACACTCGGTCGAATAAAGTCTTTCGCTGAAAGATCCTCAATATGCTTCTTTAGCTCAGCCAGCTCCGGTGGCGACATCCGATATGGAGCTAATGAAATAGGCCCCACACCAGGCAACAAATCAATGGAGACTCTATCTCCCTCTATGGCAGAAACTCAAGAATCTCCTCCAAAAACTCAGGAATCTCCTCCGGAAACACACCGAGAAATTCCCTCACCACAGGAATGTCAGTGATATCCTCCTGTGTCCCACTCACCAAACCACTCATCATCACATACCTGAATGCCCCTGCTCTCAAGGCTTTCCTAGCCTGCAGCAATGAAATAAATGGCGAGGAACTAGCTGTGGAATCACACGGAGACATCACCACGCGCTTGGCACAACAGTCAATCATAACACAATTCTTGGACAACCAATCCATGCCAAGGATGATTTCCAAATAAGCCATCGGCAATCCTATCAGATCTACCGAGAAGTCACAGCCATCCTACTGAAATACGACATCTCGATGTACAGTAGAGGTCTCACACTTTTCTCCGGTGGCGGTAGTCACCCGCAACGGTGGAGAAAGCACAGCACTGGGCAACTCAAGCCCCAAAGCAATCGGGGTTGCAACAAAAGAATGTGTAGCCCCAGAATCAAACAATACATCAACAGATGAATCACCAATAGACACAGTACCTCTGACAAGGTTCGGAGCTCTGTCCGACTGCTGCCTATCCAAGGTGTACACACGTCCAGAAACAGGTGGCACTGCAGGTGCCGCTGTAGGTGCCAATGGAATTATCTGCAATGGAACTGCCTGAATAGTAGCAGCTCTCGCCGTCGATGACAGACCATCTCTGGAAAAGTGACCCTCCTTGCCACACTGGAAACAGATCAGTTGCCCCGAAGCACAACGTCCAGCATGCTTCTTTCCACACCCTGAACATCAAGGAGTGGAAGGAGGCCTTGCAAAGATTCCCTGCTGAGATGAAGTCCTCTTGAACTGACCAGGCGCCTGCCTACTCGCAAACTGCTTTCCCTTACCTTTCGGACCAAACTTCCTGTCTCTCCAGGAAGTGGAACTACTCGTTCCTTTTACCTCAGCAACCTTGGCCCTCTTGGCCTTACTCGTGATACAGACATCCTCGATGTCCTGACACTACTGCACAAGTGTCCCGAAGTCTCTCGAAGCCGCTCAAGCAAGGCGATCAACTATCTCCTCACTAAGTCCCCTACGAAACTTAGCAGCCAAGAATGTCGGAGTAGGCGAAACCATCCGAAAGTGTGCAAACTTCACCAGCTCATTAAACTTGGCCAGGTACTCGTCAACAGACAGTGAGTCCTGCACCAACCTGTTGAACTCCCCCTGCTTCCTCTCCTGTGCATCATATGGGAAGCACTGACCCAGAAAGCAATCCTCGAAGAATAGCCATGTCATAACATGATCCTGCATCTCAAAGGCGTGAGAGGTGTTCATCCACCACTCATGGGCATCGCCCGCCAGCATATATGTTGCAAACATCAGCTTCTACGGGTCAGTACACTGCATGACCCGCAAGATCTTGTCCAGCTTCTACAGCCACCTCGCCGCAGCAATTGGGTCATAAGACCCATCAAAAGCAGGTTGCTTATGCATCCGGAAAGCATTCAGTCGATGGTCGATCATGTCACGGTCCTCAGCAGGCTCCAAAAAGGGTTCCATTACCACAGTGACATGAGTAGCACTACCAATGTGACTCAGGCTCTCATCCTGAACACTAGGTGGAGGCGGCGGCGGTGGTGGCTGAGGTTACTGGCCAACAGCAAGACCAGCCCACATCTCCTCCAACATGACCCCCATCATGGTCATGTTCGCCAGCCGATTTGCCTCAAGAGCATCCTCCGTGGCCTTCTGGTTCGCTTCTCGAGCGGCGTCCATCATTACCACGTTGGCCAATCTAGTGGCCTCCTGCATCTCAGCCAATGCAGTCAGGAGCACTAGGTATAGTCATCAACCTGAGAGGTACGGTTTTGTGATTGAGAATCAGCAGACCGTTGAGGATGACGATCATGTTTCCTACAATGAGGCAATCAAGGATGTTGACTCCTTAAAATGGCAAGAAGCCATGGAATCCGAAATAGATTCGATTCATCAGAACAAGGTATGGACCTTGGTTCCACCACTTAAGGGAATAGTTCCTATTGGGTGCAAGTGGGTTTTCAAGAAGAAGACTGATGCTGATGGCAACATCCAAACCTATGAAGCTAGGTTGGTTGCGAAGAGTTACCGCCAAAGACAATGAATTGACTTTGAGGAAACTTTCTCACCTGTTGCCATGATCAAATCTATTAGGATCATGCTAGCGATAGCCGCATATTATAATTATGAAGTTTGGCAAATGTATGTCAAAACCACCTTCTTGAATGGGTTCTTGAAGGAGGAAGTGTATATGACACAACCTGAAGGTTTTGAATCCAAGAGTCAAGAGCATATGGTATGCAAAATTCAAAGGTCAATATATGGGCTTAAGCAAGCTTCCAGGAGCTGGAATTTTCGTTTTGATGAAGTCGTAAAGGATAACGGTTTTATCAAGAATGAGGATGAACCATGTGTCTACAAGAAAGTTAGTGGCAATGCTGTTGTTTTTCTTATGCTATATGTAGATGACATATTGCTCATTGGAAATGACATTCCCATGTTACAGTCCGCAAAGGTTGGTTGTCTGAGAATTTCACCATGAAGGATATAGGAGAGGCAGCCTATATACTAGGTATTAAGATCTATAGAGATGGATCTAAGAGGTTGCTGGGATTGTCCCAATCCACATACATAGACAAGATGCTAAAGAGGTTTAGCATGGATGGGTCGAAAAGGGGTTTTCTTCCTGTTGGCCATGACATTCATCTCTCTAAGGCTATGTGTCCTAAGACACCTGTCAAAACGGAACGCTTGGAGAGGATTCCATATGCATCAGCAATTGGATCCATCATGTATGCCATGCTATGTACTAGACCAGACGTCTCTTATGCTTTAAGCATTACGAGTCGATACCAGTCTGACCCTGGAGAGAGTCACTGGACGGCCATGAAGACAATCCTTAAGTACTTGAGAAGGACTAAGGATTTGTTTCTGGTTTATGGTGGCAGTAATGAGCTGATAGTGAAGGGATTCACTGATGCAAGCTTCCAGAATGATAAAGACGACTGTAAATCTCAGTCAGGCTTTATATACACCTTAAATGGTGGAGCAGTTTCTTGGAAGAGTTCCAAGCAAGAGACCACAGCAGACTCTACTACTGAGGCAGAATACATAGCGGCTAAAGAGGAAGTCTGGATCAAGAAGTTCGTTACAGAACTTGGAGTGGTTCCAAGCATTGTTGATCCAATATCTTTGTATTGTGACAACACTGGTGCTATAGCCCAGGGCAAGGAACCCCGGTCTCATCAAAGGTCCAAACATGTGCTCCAAAAGTATCACCTCATCCGAGAAATTATTGAAAGAATGGAGATAAAGATGGACTACGTCTCCACTGATGATAATTTGGCTGATTCTCTGACGAAGGGTCTCTCTTAGAGAAAACATGATAGTCTTTATGAGTCTTTTGGTTTGACACGTCAACCTGATTGGCTCTAGGCCAAGTGGGAGATTGTTAGTATATAGGTGTCCTAGAGACAATCTATTTTATCAGATGAACACCTTTTTCTATTTAGTATTTCATGATTAATAAATTTGAGCAAACTTTATCTTTATCATATTTATGTCTCGCCAATATTTCATTGTAAATATACGTTTAAAGATAAAGACCCTAGGAATAGAACAGGTGTACACTCGAGGATCTATGATAGGGATCATGATCATGAGGACTCGAGGACACTGAATGTCTATTACCTAAAATCTGTTCCTGCTCTTGAATCACCAAGAAAGGGTATTGGAGATCTCAATAAGACTAGTACGACATCATCTACTTGTATGGAGATACAAGGTAGGGACCTCATGGAATGCAGGCATGGTGATGCCTTAGCTGATGTCGTGGGTAGATCTGTTGGAAAACATATAGCACTAAACTGACCCCTAGAGACTCCACAAGGATTCATTATAGAGAGTATCATTGGATTTGTAAAGTCTCTGAACATTTGGTAGTGCGGATCATCCTAGACTTAAGGATGTCATCGAATAATATGTCCTAGATTTATACTTTGACTGTACAACTTTATCCGCCTGAAAATGGGGAGAACAATGTACTCTTGGGTATAACTCGAATACATAAGTATAGATGGACATGCCGAAAGGACTCACAATCCCCTATAAGGGATTAGTCATTCACAAAGACCGGTAGGGCTAAGATGACTTCTAGTTGACTCGGGAATCTATGCATAGTAAGAGATCATGAAAAGTAATGATCTGTCTTAGAGTCAATTGAAGAAGATTCCTAGTTCCTGTGAAAGATTATATTTAGTCATTAAAGAGAGATGATACTCTATCCTTGCTCTCGAATAAATGTGACCGACAATGTGAGGGATAATGTTGGCGCAGTATCCAAATCAGAAAGGTAGATCACTTGATCAACTCAATTAGTTCGGGGGCTACAGAGCATTGCTAGTGTATCATGTAGTTATAAAATGGATTAGGCCTTTTTAAAAGGAGTTTAACTGGTTCAAGTTAATTTATGTCAGTGACTAATTGGGCCTAATGGGTCACACACAAAGGTTATTCCTTATTGCAAGTTATAGCAAGTTTGGACCAATAATAAGTTATTGGGCTTTGTCAAGACTATGAGTCAAGTTGGGTTGGAGTAGGGACTCCAAGCCCACTTGATCCATGCGCCCTTTTGGGGCATTAGTGGTGAAAGAGTTTTCTCCACTAATGAGCCTAAATATGATAGTAGGCCAAAGAGGCCTCGGGGCATGAATCCTAGTAAGTCAAAGAGTTGACTTGACCAAAATAAAGTTTGGACAAATTTGAAATTTGAATTTTTGAAATTTGAAATTTGAAATTGAAATTTGAAATTTGAAATTTGAAATTTGAAATTTGAAAATTTGAAATTTTAAATTTGAAATTTGAAATTTTAAATTTGAAATTTGAAAATTTGAAATTTTAAATTGGATTTCGAATTCGAATTACGAACTGGGATAAGATGGAATTTATATTTGAGTTTAAATTTGAAATTGGAATTTGAACTTTAAATTCGATGAGGTTAGGTTGATGAGGATAATTTAATTTCTGAGGGAAGAAGAGGAAAGAAAAAAAAAAAGGGGCACCTTTGTGGAGAGAGATCCTCTCATCAGTCAATATGTGCGCCTATATAAAGGGAGTTGATGTGGTTGATCGTAAGACATAACAAAAACTGAGGCTCCCTCTCTCTTCTTAGGGTTCTAGGAAAAGTTACTACCTTTCTTCTTCTCTCTTCTTTTTGCACCATCACCTAGCCTCAAGACACCATTATAGTCTTGAAAAAAATAATCCAAACACTTGGTAGCCTCTTCCTTGCATGCGCCTAGCCAGCCACCAAGGATAAGGAGGGATCAAGGAGAAATAGTTCTCGCAAGCAAGAACGAGATAACCGTGTGGATCACCGTTGGAGGGCATCATCACCGTTGGAGGGCGTCATCCTTTTGCGCCTACAAGTGAAAAGGTAATTCTGAAACCCCATATTTTTTCAACGTAAAGCATTCATACATGGGATGTATAGATGGTCTATGCTTCCGCTGCGAAAATTTTTGTTTTTCCACCCATGTATGCGCTCCATAGTATGACTATGGTGTAATTTTCGAACCTTCACCCATTTACTCGAGTAAATTATACTCGAGTATATTGCGTGGAACAACAAATACTCGAATATCTGGGTACTATACTTGAGTAAATGTTTAAAAAAACCCAGAATATAAAATATACTCGAGTATATGAGTCGGTCAACAGTTAAACAGGGCCAGGTTGATGAAATATTTTAGAATAGTGGAAAAATGATACTTATTTTAATCAAAAAATAAACAATGGTCAAAAAGCATAGAGTGATGAGTGTTACTTATGGATGCATCAAAATAAATTTATTAAGGTAGATAGTTGAAACTTTTATATATATATATGTGTGTGTGTGTGTGTGTGGAGAGAGAGTTAAATTCAATATAGAACAATTAGATTTGTGCTTTTTCCTTATTTTACTATGTTTTGTCTTGGAGACAGAGATGTCCAGTCCAATGGACCGGTATGTAGATCTTGGATCTAGTGCCCTCTCCAAGGTATCTATGAAAGAGATACTGTAACACCCCTTGTGCACCCGGTGTATTAAACATACATATGGCAGTAGCGCAACTAATTAAATGCAGAAGCTAACTTTTTCTTTTCAATTATGATGCCATCATTATTAACCAAGTTGATTACTTAATCCTTTTACAAAATAATGCCTGTATGTACATTGCAACAAATAACTAACTGAATAACCTCATATATAGATGTGTATCTAGTCACGGAACTACAACACATAGACCTGACATAATCCTGGTTCCTTATATAACACAAGTTTAACTAAACATAACATAATCAATGTGGCATGGACAACCCCCATGCTCACCAAATAAGGCAACAAAGCCTAACAAGGATATGTACGTAAAAAGGATAGCTCTCGTAGAATTTCTTAGAATAAATATGATTAAGAAAGTATATGATTTTCAGTTGATTTTGATGTGTTTTGATATATTCTGATATGTTCTGATAAGCTTTAATGTGTTCTGATATGTTCTGATAAGTTCCGATGTGTTCTAATATGTTCTGATAAGCTCTGATGTAAGTTTCTGATTTCTGAAGTAAGGTCTACTTGTGTGAAAAAGGTAAATTCTAGTTTTATATAGTTACTAGAATGAAATTATGAAGAATATATTGTGAAATCTTTATTTGTGAAGGATTTATAATTTGTAAGATTATATGTATTAATTAAAAAGCAAGAATGAATTTAAAATACTTAATTGTATTATCTGAGAATATATTATGTATGTCTATGTTTGGAAATTAACATGTAATGCAGGAAGTGAACTCGTGGGTGGAGACTTCTCCATAAACCCCGAGCTTATTGAGTTTATCTCATCCTGCATTATGGGGATATATTTTAGGTACTTCCAGTGGGAAAGTTAAAGATAAGGGTAAAAAACCAATGGAAGAAGATTAAAGTTATGTTTAGAGCTGCTAGTTGCTTGAATGTATGTTTTGTGAGATCTCTGTTTATATGTTTTGATGTGATAAATAATAGTAACAGTTTTAAGAGGCCTACGTTGTTTATATAATAAAGATTAACGGACACATGAAAATATGGTTTGGTAGTTTAAAGTAAATGGCACGGAGCCATCTTTTGATGTGATTTGAATGGAATGAATATTGTGTTAATCAGGTATTGTTAATAAAAGAAAATTGTAATGTTCTATATATTGAAAAGCTAGTGGAGATGCTGTCAAAATTCATAAAAGAATGTAAGTGTTGTGTGTATGACTTTGGTAAGTTATATCTCACTCGATTCTTTGTCAAATGAGATGTGTGAGCTGTCATTTTGAAGCTTAGGATGTGTACTTTAATGTCCTAAAATATGGGACAGCAGGGAGTGTAAAACAAGGTGCAGTTTTGCTGTTTTGTTCGCTTCTTTGCAGTGAGGTTGACAGGAAGAGTTGATAACTTAGAAAATTCATAACTCCTTTGAATTTATATTCCGAAAATATGTTGGATTATGATCATTTAAGGGAATTGTTTTGAATACAGTTGTTTTAAAATGAAAATGTTATTTATAAAAGAAAAGTTTACTGTATTTTAATTCAATTATCGTGATTATAACTAAGCTTAATATCATAAGTATGGTTAATACACCGGTCTGGAACGAGGTGTTACATGATGAAAATATCTCGAGTATTGTATGCATCAACGGTGGGAAGCCTTATCTATGAAATGATTTGTTTGAAACCAGATATTGCTCAAGCAGTTAGTATGGTCAGTCGATTAATGGAAAATCCTAGCAAAGAGCATTACAATGTTGTTAAAAGGATCTTGAGATACATAAAAGGAACCTCTCGATTTGAGTGGAAAGGTGCATTATTTCTGAGTGTTGGTTCTGTGTAGAGTGTGTTGAGGGGCTGTGTTCTTGAGTTGGGTTGTAGGGGTCATATTCTTGGCATTGCGAGCTTCAAGAAGCCATTTTATTGAGAAAGGACCTTGCTTGATAGCCATTTTCGTGGATCCTTGGAGTCAGAACCGTGGGACTGATTTGTGAGCTCCAAGAGCAACCTTGCTTCCGTTTTGAGCCTTGGTGGTAAGCATCACACCTTTGTCATGAGTTTTCCAAGTTAAAGTTGAAGTCTTGACATGTTTATTGAGATGATTAAGTAACTAACATGATCACTGGTCTAAATGGGTCTAAAGATGCATGCTTTAACGGGTATAAGTGTTAAAAACCGAGTATTGGAAGGATATCATCGCGAAATGCAAAAAATGCATTCTGTTGCGGAATATCCGGATATAATATCCGGATATGGGGCGTGTGATATCCGGATATGACATTCAGATATGGATATTCAGATATGACATCCAGATATAGATATCCGGATATGGCCCCGACATATATCCGGATATTCTGGGAATTTTGAGTTGGTCACTGTTCTGTTCATACAGAATGGTATATTGGGTTTGTGGACCCATGATTGGTTTAGTTGAACCTCCTTAATAATTGAACTAAGTCAGAATAAATTGGATTAAGGGCTTATGGCTTTCGGAAAATCCTAATAGCATAAAAGGTAAAAGGAAACGTTGTTGTTATGTTATAAATTATTAGATTATGATTGTTGATATGATTGCTGGTTTAAACAGACAGTGAGAGTATTGTTTGTGGACCTTGGGCGGTTGTGGACTCTTGACTTTGGATTGTTAGCTTGCGAGGTAAGCTTTTGTGTCCTCAGTTTTTCCCATCATTGGTTCCACCATACCTCATGGAGGGATTGTTTATATGCACAATGTGCTTTTAAGAAATGATGATTTATTGAAATGCTATTGAACTGTTAAGTGCAAGTGCCTTATGATATGTACGTGATGTTCCACCTAGACGGTAAGCCTGAGTATGTAGTGTCATACAAGATGGTGATTCTGTGGGTGGGTACAAGTAGCGTCTTGTGCTACGGTAGGTTGTAGACGTATGTAATTCCTACTTTTATTCTCTGGCCAGTAGGATTCTAACACAACTGACATGATTATAATCTGCATTGCACGAATTTTGGAACTTATATTGTTATACTGCTTTTGAACTTATATTGAACATGTAAGTGAGCTTGGGGCGGAGAGATCCTTGAGGACCCCTTGTCTTACTGAGTTTTCTTTTTAGAGATCTCACCCCATGTTGGGGCACATTTTCAGGTTCAAGTACCTCGTGGGTTGAGACTTCGGGCGGCAGGAGGCCAGAGCTGAGTTGATTATACATGTTGACTGCTGATATGTCTGCTTGTGATTATGCTTCCTTTTTGTATATGACCATTTGATTTGAGACTATGTTGGGCTTTGTTGCCTTATTTGGTGAGCATGGGGGTTGTCCATGCCACATTGCCTTGACTATGTTTATTTAATTTAGACTTGATTTGTATACTGTATCAGGATACTATTCAGACTACGTGTTGTAGATCCGTGATTTAGATACATATTTATATATGAGGTTATTCAGTTAGATGTTTAATTGCAATTTACATACAGGCAATGTTTTGAAAATGTACTAAGTAATCAACTTGGTTAATAAGGATGACGTCATAATTGAAAAGAAAAAGTTAGCTTCCGCATTTAATTGAGTTGTGCTTAATATCGTAATATGATAACAATCCGAGTATAAATGGGGTGTTACATTTTATGGTATCAAAGCACTTTCTAGGGAAAAAGCCTGTATGTATTGCAATAACTCAGGATGTTTTTATGTATGTTTCTTCTGTTGTGCTCTTTAGGGTTTTACTATGATGATGCATGCGTGACCACATTGTGTGGGCCTGATCAACTCATTCTTTGTGTAACTTGTGTAGAGTCATGTACCTTGGAGGGACCGAGAGACTAGAGAGGTTCAACCTGACCCGATCTTGGCTGCATTAGCTGAGATGCAAGCGGCTCGACAAGCCGACCAGGAGACCATGAGAGTGTCCAATCAGGCGATGTTAGACGCCGTGAGAGAGGCGAACAGAAAAGCTACTGAGGATGTCCTGGAGACGAACCGCCTGGCGAATATGACCATGATGAGGGTCATGTTGGAGGAGATGAGGACTAGTGGTTTTAATGGCCAACATCCTCCACCACCACCTCCACCGCCACCACCACCGCTGCCTCCACCCAGTGATGGTCATGGAAGGGGTGGGGCACATGCTCCGGAGGATGACAGTCAGAGTGGTGTGGAGGGTGTCAGTCATCTCATTGGGATGATGCAGCCCTACTTTGAGCCTGCTGAGGACAGAGACACTATTGACCGTCGACTGAATGATTTCCGCAAGCATAAACCACCTTCTTTTGATGGATCCTATGATCCTATTGCTGCTGCAAGATGGCTTCAGGCCCTGGATAAGATATTCAAGGTGATGCAGAGTACAGATCCCCAGAAGTTGATGTTTGCCACCTATATGCTGGAGGGAGACGTATAACACCTTGCATTTCTAAAACATATATTAATATATTAAATAAGGATTAAAGGGAAGGATTAGTGAAAATCCTGAAGATTAGGTTAAATACAAAGGAAGGGTAAAATGGTAATTAGCCAAACACGCAACTCTAGGAGGGTAATATTGAGTATAAGGTCTCAAATGATAAAAATAACCCTGGAAATGGATTCAGAACGAAAAATTGAGTGGTTAGGCAAGTTTCTGAAAATTTGGTGAATAGTATTTTTACCGGGTAAAAATACCGCGGTACAGTTGCACCGTAAAGCATGTCGATTGAATTTTGAGCTATAGGTTTGGATATAAGTTACAAATGGTATATATGGCTAGGAAATATAATTTCTAATGAAAATTGATGAAACTAGTAAGTTTGGGGAAGCGTGCCTACGGCGCGCGTAACAACTTAAAACTACAATTTCTCCGAACAACGAGAAAATTCCGAATTCATCTGATCAAGGGAAATCGCGTGAGGTGGCGGTGAGGCCCACCTCACTTAAGTCACTTAAGTCCACTTGTCATGGCACTATTCATCATCACCAACACTCCCTCTCTCTCACACAAACCCGAGTTCCCCCCCATGGCCTAAACCTTGCAAATTTTCTTTCTCTTGTAACTTCATCATCCAACCACCAAATCAAGTAAAGTTTGTCATGAAATTTGTTGGAAATCACCATCCAAACACAACCATGGTAGTCTTGAGCCATGAAACTCCCTAGATTTTGAGAACCCCCCCCCCCCCAAACTCGCGGCCATGGTATTTCCCATATGACGCGCAGTAGCGGAAACAGGGAGTTTGACCTGTTGGTGCAAGGCTCTATGACAGTTGATGAGTACTTGGCTAAGTTCAATGAACTGGTCAAATTTGCACATTTCTGTATTGCTATGCCTACCCCGACAATTTTGGTTGCTAAGTTTCGTACGAGACTTAGTGAGGAGATCACAGATCGGATTGTTGGAGCTGCATCCAGAGACTTTGGCACTTTGATCTAGCAGTGTCGTGACATTGAGGACGTTTACATCGTGAGCAAGGCGAAGAGGGCCAAGATAGCCGAGGTTAAAGGAACCAGTAGTTCCACTTCTTGGAAGGACAGGAAGTTTGATGGTAAAGGTAAGGGAAAGTAGTTGGCTGCTAGGCAGCACCTAATCAGTTCAAGAGGACTTCTATGCAGGGGAGTGTAGCTAGACCTTCTACTCCCAGATGTAAGGGATGTGGGAAATTTCATGTTGGGCCGTGTGCCACCGGGCAGGTCATTTGTTTTCACTATGGCAAGTAGGGCCACTATGCCAGAGATTGCCCATCGCCTTCTACGTGAGCTGCAGCAGTTCAGGCAATTCGAATACAGATGATTCCTACCGCACCTACAGCGGCACCTGTTGTGCTACCTACCACGGGCCGAGTTTACACGTTGGATAGGCAACAGTCGGAAAGAGCTCCGAACCTTGTGAGAGGTACCATTTCTATTGGTGGCTCTGCTGTTGATGCATTGTTTGATTCTGAGGCTACGCATTGCTTCATTGCAACCCCGATTGATGTGGGGCTTGAGTTGCTCAGTTATGTGCTTTCTCCACCGTTGCGGGTGACTACCGCCACCAGAGAAAAGTGTGATACCTCCGTTGTACATCGAGATGTCGTGTTTCAGTGGGATGGACGTGAGTATTCGGTAGATCTGATAGGATTGCCGATGGCTAACTTGGAGATCATCATTGGCATAGACTGGTTGTCCAAGAATTGCATGATGATTGATTATTGTGAAAAGCGAGTGGTGATGTCCCCGTGTGATTCCACAGCCATTTCCTCGTCTTATATTTCAGTGCTGCAAGCTAGGAGAGCCTTGAGAGTAGGGGCATATGGCTATGTCATGTTCGGAGGTTTTGTGAGTGGGACATAGAAGGATATCACTGGCATTCCTATGGTGAGGGAATTCCTCGAGGTGTTTCCTGAGTTTTTGCCACAGAGGGAGATAAAGTTCTCCATCGATTTGTTGCTTGGTGTGGGGCCTATTTCATTAGCTCCATATCAGATGTCTCAACCAGAATTGGCAGAGCTGAAGAAGCATATTGAGGATCTTTCGGGGAAAGACTTCATCCGACCGAGTGTGTCTCTATGGGGAGCACCAGTCATCTTTGTGAAAAAGAAAAATGTGACCATACGATTGTGAACTGATTACAGACAGTTGAACAAGGTGACAATCAAGAACAAGTATCCCCTCCCTCGTATTGATGATCTGTTGGATCAACTTAGGGGTGCTTGCATGTACTCGAAGATTGATCTACGGTACGGATACCTTCAGACTCGGGTGAAGCCGGAGGATGTGCCTAAGATCGCGTTTCGTTCGAGATACGGTCACTATGAGTATCTGGTGATCCCGTTCGGATTCACCAATGCACCTGCAGTGTTCATGGACTACATGAACCGTATTTCCAGCCATTTTTGGATAGATTTGTGATCGTCTTCATTGACGATATTTTGATTTACTCCAAGACGGAGGAGGAGCATGTGGAGCACTTGATGATCGTGTTGCGGGTGCTGAAGGAGAAAAAGCTTTATGCTAAACCTTCAAAGTGTGAGTTTTGGCTCAAGTCGGTGAAATTCCTTGGGCATGTGATTTCTGCATAAGGAGTTGCAGTTGATCCGAACAAGATTGAGGTAGTGTTGGATTGGGTGAGACCCAAAATAGTTACGGAAGTAAGGAGCTTCTTGGGTTTGGCTGGCTACTACAGGAGGTTCATCAAGGGATTCTCCAAGATGGTTCTACCATTGACTCGCCTTACCCGGAAGGAGACTCTATTTGTATGGACTCACGAGTGTGAGGAATGCTTCCAGGAGTTGAAGGAGAGGTTGACAACTACACCAGCGTTGATCCTTCCTGATCCTAGGGAGAAGTTCGAGTTGTATTGTGACGCCTCTAGGAAGGGGCTGGGCTGTGTGTTGATGCAGATCGATAGAGTTGTTGCTTATGCTTCGAGGTAGTTGAAGCCTCATGAGGAGACTACCCGACTCATGATTTGGAGTTGGCGGCGATTATTTTTGCTTTAAAGATTTGGAGGCATTATCTCTATGGCATGAAGTTTGCCATGTTCAGTGACCACAAGAGTTTAAAGTATCAGTTTGATCAAAAGAAGCTGAAAATGAGACAAAAGAGATGGATGGAATTTCTGAAGGACTACGACTTTGAGTTGAAGTACCACCCTGGCAAGGCCAATGTGGTAGTTGATGCTTTGAGTCGAAAATTTGTGAGTCTATCCTAGAAGAATGGTTAGGTCCAGAATCCAAAGTTTGAGATTAAAATGATAAGCGGAGCTATTAGTGCTAATACAGTGAGGTTAAACTTAATCCGCCTATAAATAGTGGTTAGCACTAAACCCTAGGCTGATTCTCCGCATTCCTACGTGAAATTTTCTGAAGGTTGGTCCAGCCACCTTGCCACCACCCTCCTCCCTTCGTCTTGTGAGCCAAGAGGCCATTTTTCTTCATGAAATATTCACCAAAAAACCTTAGGTTGGTGTGAACTAGCATTGTGAGTGGGAAAGGTGCATCATTTCTGAGTGTTGGTTCTGTGTAGAGTGTGTTGAGGGGCTGTGTTCTTGAGTTGGGTTGTAGGGGTCATCTTCTTGGCATTGCGAGCTTCAAGAAGCCATTTTATTGAGAAAGGACCTTGCTTGATAGCCATTTTCGTGGACCCTTGGAGTCAGAACCGTGGGACTGATTTGTGAGCTCCAAGAGCAACCTTGCTTCCGTCTTGAGCCTTGATGGTAAGCATCATCACCTTTGTCATGAGTTTTCCAAGTTAAAGTTGAAGTCTTGACATGTTTATTGAGATGATTAAGTAACTAACATGATCACTGGTCTAAATGGGTCTAAAGATGCATGCTTTAACGAGTATAAGTGTTAAAAACCGAGTATTGGAAGGATATCATCGCGAAATGCAAAAACTGCATTCTGTCGCAAAATATCTGAATATAATATCCGGATATAGATATCGGGATATGGTGCATGTGATATCCGGATATGACATTCAGATATGGATATCCGGATATGGCCCCGACATATATCCGGATATTCTGGAAATTTTGAGTTGGCCATTGTTCTGTTCATACAGAATGGTATATTGGGTTTGTGGACCCATGATTTGTTAAGTTGAACCTCCATAATAATTGAACTAAGTCAGAATCAATTGGATTAAGGGGTTACGGCTTTGGGAAAATCCTAATGGCATGAAAGGTAAAAGGAAACGTTGTCGTTATGTCATAAACTATTAGATTATGATTGTTGATATGATTGCTGGTTTAAACAAACAGTGAGAGTACTTTTTTTGGACCTTGGGCGGTTGTGGACTCTTGACTTTGGATTTTTAGCTTGCGAGGTAAGCTTTTGTGTCCTTGATTTTGTCCATTATTTGTTCCACCATACCTCTTGGAGGGATGGTTTATATGCACGATGTGCTTTTACGAAATGATGATTTATTGAAATGCTATTGAACTGTTAAGTGAAAGTGCCTTATGATATGTACGTGATGTTCCACCTAGACGGTAAGTCTGAGTATGTAGTGTCATACAAGATGGTGATTCTGTGGGTGGGTACAAGTAGCGTCTTGTACTACGGTAGGTTGTAGACGTATGTAATTCCTACTTTTATTCTCTGGCCAGTAGGATTCTCACCCATATGATATGATTATATTCTGCATTGCACGGATTTTGGAACTTATACTGTTATACTGCTTTTTAACTTGTATTGCACATGCAAGTTAGTTTGGGGTGTAGAGATCCTTGAGGATCCCTTGTCTTACTGAGTTTTCTTTTTAGAGATCTCACCCCATATTGGGGAACATTTTTATGTTCAAGTACCTCGTGGGTTGAGACCTCGGGCGGCAGGAGGCCGGAGCTGAGTTGATTATACATGTTGACTACTGATATGTCTGCTTGTGATTATGCTTCCTTTTTGTATATGACCATTTGATTTGAGACTATTTTGGGCTTTGTTGCCTTATTTGGTGAGCATGGGGGTTGTCCATGCCACATTACCTTGACTATGTTTATTTAGACTTGATTTGTATACTGTATAAGGATATTGTTCGGACTACGTGTTATAGATCTGTGATTTAGATAGACATTTATATATGAGGTTATTCAGTTAGATGTTTAATTGCAATTTACATACAGGCAATGTTTTGAGAATGTACTAAGTAATCAACTTGGTTAATAAGGATGACGTCATAATTGAAAAGAAAAAGTTAGCTTCCGCATTTAATTGAGCTGCGCTTAATATCGTAATATGATAACAATCCGGGTATACACGGGGTGTTAAATTTTATGGTTTCAAAGCACTTTCTAGGGAAAAAGCCTGTATGTATTGCAATAACTTAGGATGTTTTGATGAGTGTGTTGTCTGTTGTGCTCTTTAGGGTTTTACTATGATGATGAATGTGTGACCGCATTGCGTGGGCCTGATCAACTCATTCTTTGTTTAACTTGTGTAGAGTCATGTACCTCGGAGGGACCGAGAGACTAGAGAGGTTCAACCTGACCTGGTCCTGGCTGCATTAGCTGAGATGCAAGCGGTTCGACAAGCCGACCAGGAGGCCATGAGAGTGGCCAATCAGGCGATGCTGGACGCCGTGAGAGAGGCAAACAGAAAAGCTACTAAGGATGTCGTGGAGACGAACTGCCTGGCGAACATGAACATGATGAGGGTCATGTTCGAGGAGATGAGGACTAGTCGTGTTAATGGCCAGCATCCTCCGCCACCACCTCCACCGCCACCATCGCCACCACCGCCGACTCCACCCAGTGATGGTCATGGAAGGGTTGGGGCACGTGCTCCGGAGGATGACAGTCAGAGTGGTATGGAGGGTGTCAGTCATCTCATTGGGATGATGCAGCCCTACTTTGAGCCTGCTGAGGACGGAGACACTATTGACCGTCGGCTGAATGCTTTCTGCAAGCATAAGCCACCTTCTTTTGATGGATCCTATGATCCTATTGCTGCTGCAAGGTGGCTTCAAGCCCTGGATAAGATATTCAGGGTGATGCCGAGTACAGATCCCCAAAAGTTGATGTTTGCCACCTATGTGCTGGAGGGAGACGTATAACACCTTGCATTTCTAAAATATATATTAATATATTAAATAAGGATTAAAGGGAAGGATTAGTGAAAATCCTGAAGGTTAGGTTAAATACAAAGGAAGGGTAAAATGGTAATTAGCCAAACACGCAACTCTAGGAGGGTAATATTGAGTAAGAGGTCTCAAATGATAAAAATAACCATGAAAATGGATTTAGAACGAAAAATTGAGTTGTTAGACAAGTTTCTGAAAATTTGGTGAAGAGTGTTTTTACCGGGTAAAATTACCTCGGTACAGTTGCACCGTAAAGCATGCCGATTGAATTTTGAGCTATAGGTTTGGATATAAGTTACAAATGGTATATATGGCTAGGAAATATAATTTCTAATGAAAATTGATGAAATTAGTAAGTTTGGGGAAACGTGCCTACGACGCGCGTAATAGCTTAAAACTATAATTTCTCCGAACGATAAGAAAACTTCGGATTCATCTGATCAAGGGCAATTAAAGGACAATGGTTAATAATAAAAATTAGAGTTTCTAAATAGGTTATAAAATTATGGACGTTTAGTGGAATCGGAGGGAGTTTCGAATTAGTTTGAAATCGCGTGAGGTGGCAGTGGGGCCTATCTCACTTAAGTCACTTAAGTCCACTTGTCATGGCACTATTCATCATCACCAACACTCCCTCTCTCTCACAAACCCGAGTTCCCCCCCTCCATGGCCTAAACCTTGCAAATTTTCTTTCTCTTGTAACTTCATCATCCAACCACCAAATCAAGTAAAGTTTGTCATAAAATTTGTTGCAAATCACCATCCAAACACAACCATGGTAGTCTTAAGCCATGAAACTCCCTAGATTTTGAGAAACCCCCCCCCCCCCCGAAACTCGCGGCCTACATGCTTAGATTTGCACTCATGGAGTTGTTTGGTTCTCCAATGGTTTAGTATGTCAAACTGAAGATTGAGGTGTCTAGTTTACTGTATAAAAATTTGAAAGCAATTGGTTGAATGGATTTTCCAGAATAATTGATTGAGTGAAGGCTGTTTGGTGCCGGTTTGAGGATGGCTGGCAGATTTGCTTGTCCAACTTCAAACGGCGATATCCGGAGCAAACGAGAACTTTATGACTCGTGTGTTAGCTTCCTAGAAAGGTAATTAAGTCTAGAATAACATACTAAAAGATGAGAGGCTTGTAGAATGTTGTTTGTCCGCAGAAATTCAAAGATCGAACCATGTTCGGATAAGTAGAAAATATAAAAGTAAGACTTTAGCTAAGTGGGTTTATGGGAACTCCTTAGTGACTTGAGAGAATTAATATATGATATAAAAGTAGTTTAAGATAATTATTCCGCAAAGAGTTTACAGTTACGGGCACAGCTTTTATTTATTACGCCTTATTATTGTTTTAAACGCTCGCGTAATAAACGGAAAAAAACTACTCGCATTTTTATAAATGAATTGTTGTGATTGTAACTGCGCTTAATATCTTAATTAATGTTAACAATATAGGTGTACAACGGGCTGTTACAAGACGCATATGAGTGGTGGACGAACACCTCTCAGGTGCACGAGATGCAGGGTCATGTTATCACATGGCCATTCTTGAGGACTTATTTCTTGGGAGGTATTTCCCATATGACGCGCAGGAGCGGAAACAGGGAGAGTTCGACCTGTTGGTGCAAGGCTCTACGACAGTTGATGAGTAATTGGCTAAGTCCAATGAACTGGTCAAATTTGCACATTTCCGTATTGCTATGCCTACCCCGACATTTTTGGCTGCTAAGTTCCGTAGGGGACTTAATGAGGAGATCGCAGATCGGATTGCTGGAGCTGCATCCAGAGACTTTGGCACTTTGATCCAGTAGTGTCGTGACATTGAGGACGTTTGCATCGTGAGCAAGGCCAAGGGGCCAAGATAGCCGAGGTTAAAGGAACCAGTAGTTCCACTTCCTGGAAGGACAGAAAGTTTAGTGGTAAAGGTAAGGGAAAGTAGTTGGCTGCTAGACAGCACCTAATCAGTTCAAGAGGACTTCTATGCAGGGGAGTGCAGCTAGACCTTCTACTCCCAGATGTAAGGGATGTGGGAAATTTCATGTTGGGTCGTGTGCCACCGGGCAGGTCATTTATTTTCACTATGGCAAGGAGGGCCACTATGCGAGAGATTGCCCATCGTCTTCTGCGAGAGCTGCAGCGGTTCAGGCGATTCCAATACAGATGATTCCTACCGCACCTATAGCGGCACCTGTTGTGCCACCTACCACGGGCCGAGTTTACACGTTGGATAGGCAGCAGTCGGACAAAGCGCCAAACCTTGTGAGAGGTACCATTTCTATTGGTGGTTCTGCTGTTGATGCATTGTTTGATTCCGAGGCTACGCATTTCTTCATTGCAACCCCGATTGCTGTGGGGCTTGAGTTGCTCAGTTATGTGTTTTCTCCACCGTTGCGGGTGACTACCGCCACCAGAGAAAAGTGTGATGCCTCCGCTGTACATCGAGATGTTGTGTTTCAGTGGGATGGCCGTGAGTATTCGGTAGATCTGATAGGATTGCCGATGGCTAACTTGGAGATCATCATTGGCATGGACTGGTTGTCCAAGAATTGCATGATGATTGATTGTTGTAAAAAGCGAGTGGTGATGTCCCCGTGTGATTCCACAGCCAGTTCATCGCGTTATATTTCAGTGCTGCAAGCTATGAGAGCCTTGAGAGAAGGGGCATATGGTTATGTCATGTTCGGAGGTTTTGTGAGTGGGACACAGGAGGATATCACTGGCATTCCTGTGGTGAGGGAATTCCTCGAGGTGTTTCCTGAGGAGATTCCTGAGTTTTCGCCACATAGGGAGATAGAGTTCTCCATCGATTTGTTGCCTGGTGTGGGGCCTATTTCATTAGCTCCATATCAGATGTCTCCACCAGAATTGACAGAGCTGAAGAAGCATATTGAGGATCTTTCGGCAAAAGACTTCATCCGACCGAGTGTGTCTCCATGGGGAGCACCAGTCATCTTTGTGAAAAAGAAAGATGGGACCATGAGGAGACTACCTGACTAATGATTTGGAGTTGGCGGCGATTATTTTTGCTTTAAAGATTTGGAAGCATTATATGTATGGCATGAAGTTTGCCATGTTTAGTGACCACAAGAGTTTAAAGTATCAGTTTGATCAGAAAAGGAGATGAAAATGAGACAAAAGAGATGGATGTAATTTCTGAAGGACTATGACTTTGAGTTAAAGTACCACCCTGGCAAGGTCAATGTGGTAGCTGATGCTTTGAGTCAAAAATATGTGAGTCTATCCAGTTTGATGATGGGAGACTTTGATTTCATTGAGAAGTTTCGGGATTTGACAGTGACCTCTTTGTTTGGGGGTGCACTTCTTGAGACGGAGACAACAATAGTTATAAATGAGCTGATGGAGAAGATTAAAGAGGCGTGTCTTGGAATGAGGATGGATTACTGATGTTCCAGAAGAGGATTGTGATTCCTAGAGGTCCATTGACTGAGGAGGTGATAACAGAGGCTCATAAGGGCCAATTCACTATACGCCCTGGAGCTACAAAGATGTATCAAGACCTGAACATGAATTTCTGGTGGCAGGGCATGAAGAAGGACATAACGGTCTACGTGTCCAAATGTTTGATTTGTCAGAAGGTAAAGATTGAACACCAGAAACCTTCTGGTAAGCTTCAACCTCTTGACATTCCGCAGTGGAAATGAGAGAGCATTTCCATGGACTTCGTAGTGAGATTGCCTACGACCTAGGCTGGTTGTGACTCTATCTGAGTCATTGTGGACAGATTGACAAAGTCTGCCCATTTTCTTCCTGTAAAGGTGAGCTTCACTACAGAGCAGTTGGCCAAACTATATGTTCGCGAGATCGTGAGGCTTCACGGGGTGCCCGAGAGTATCATTAGTGATAGAGACCCGAAGTTCACATCTCGGTTCTGGGAGGAGCTGCAGGGAGCTTTTGTTACTCAGTTGAGATTGAGTACAACCTATAACCCTCAGACTGATGGACAGACTGAGCGGACCATCCAGACATTGGAGGACATGTTGAGGGCTTGCACCTTGGAGCAGGGCTCAGCATGTGATCGATACATACCGTTGGTGGAGTTTTCGTACAACAACAGCTTTCATGCTAGCCTGGGCATGGCACCCTACGAGGCGTTGTATGGTAGGATGTGTCGGACTCCTACCTGTTGTCTGAGGTTGGAGATAAGGAGTTGTTTGGCTTGGAATTTGTCCAAAATACCACCCAGCAGATCCAGATGATCCGAGAGAAGCTGAAGCTGGCACAGAATCGCCAGAAGAGCTACTACGACCACAAGCAATGACCACTAGAGTTCAGTGAAGGTGAGCACGTGTTTGTGAGACTTTCACCTGTCACCGGTGTTGGTCAGGCATTGGGAGTGAGGAAGCTTAGCCCGCGATTCATAGGGCCATACCAGATTCTTGGTAGGGTAAGTCCTGTTGCCTCTCGGCTTTCCTTGACTCCGAACTTGACTAACATCCACGACGTGTTTCACGTGTCTCAGCTTCGGAGATATGTAGCGGATCCTTCGCACGTGGTGCAACCGGATGATGTGGAAGTTCGAGATAACTTAAAGACTTCAGTCGGACCACTCAAGATTCTCGATCGTGGTGAGAAGAAGCTTAGGAGCAAGATCATTCCTATGGTCAAAGTGCAATGGGAAGGAAGAACTCCTGAGGAGTTTACTTGGGAGTGAGAGGACGAGCTTCTCCGGCAATACCTCGAGTTTTGGGACATGTATGTTTCTGATTTTGCAGCCAAAATCTTTAAAAGGTGGGGTGAATGTAAGAACCCGCACCGTTAATTTAAGAATTTAATTAAATTAAATATGAGTTTAGGAAATAAATCCATAATTGACCTTAAATAATTATGAGAAGACTTAAATAATTACTATAAGGACTTAATAACGCTGAAAGTCGCTTTTCTAATGAAAAGTGCAGATACCGGTTCTGCTTCATGGTATAAATGCGTACCGATGAAGTATCCCGAAAAATTATAATAAGTATGTATATATAACTAGAATAATATCTAGGACTAGTATAACAAGTTTAGAGTCAAAATAATGAGAACTGACGTCAGGACTGTACCAGCTACGTAAAAGCGCGTACCGGCAAAGTGCTGCGAAAATTATAATAAAAATATGATAAATCCTAGAAAAATGGCTAAGTTCAGAATCCAAAGTTTGGGATTAAAATGATAAGCGGAGCTATTATTGCTAATACATTGAGGTTAAACTTAATCCGCCTATAAATAGTGGTTAGCACTAAACCCTACGCTAATTCTCAGCATTCCTACGTGAAATTTTTTGAAGGTTGGTCCAACCACCTTGCCACCACCCTCCTCCCTTCGTCTCGTGAGCCAAGAGGCCACTTTTCTTCATGAAATCTTCACCAAAACACCTTGGGTTAGTGTGAACTAGCATTGTGAGTGGGAAAAGTGCATCATTTCTGAGTGTTGGTTCTGTGTAGAATGTGTTGAAGGGAAGTGTTCTTGAGTTGGGTTATAGGGGTCATCTTCTTGGCATTGGGAGCTTCAAGAAGCCATTTTATTGAGAAAGGACCTTGCTTGATAGCCATTTTTGTGGACCCTTAGAGTCAGAACCTTGGGACTGACGAGCAACCTTGCTTCTGTTTTGAGCCTTGGTGGTAAGCACCATCACCTTTGTCCTGAGATTTCCAAGTTAAATTTGAAGTCTTGATATGTTTATTGAGATGATTAAGTAACTAACATGATCACTGGTCTAAATGGGTCTAAAGATGCATGCTTTAACGGGTATAAGTGTTAAAAACTGAGTCTTGAACGGATATCGTCGCGCAATGCAGAAATTGCATTCTGTCGCGAAATATCTGGATATGACATCTGAATATAGATATCCGGATATGACATCCAGATATGGATATCGGGATATGACATCCGGATATGGCCCCGACATATATCCGGATATTCTGGGAATTTTGAGTTGGTCACTGTTCTGTTCATACAGAATGGTATATTGGGTTTGTGGACCTATGATTAGTTAAGTTGAACCTCCGTAATAATTGAACTAAGTCAGAATCAATTGGATTAAGGGCTTACGACTTTGGGAAAAGCCTAATGGCATGAAAGGTAAAAGGAAACGTTGTCGTTATGTCATTAAGTATTAGATTATGATTGTTGATATGATTGCTGGTTTAAACAGACCGTGAGAGTACAGTTTGTGGACCTTGAGCGGTTGTGGACTTTTGAATTTGGATTGTTAGCTTGCAAGGTAAGCTTTCGTGTCCTCAGTTTTGCCCATTATTGGTTCCACCATACCTCATGGAGGGATGGTTTATATGCATGATGTGCTTTTATGAAATGATGATTTATTGAGATGTTATTGAACTGTTAAGTGCAAATGCCTTATGATATGTATGTGATGTTCCACCTAGACGGTAAGCCTGAGTATGTAGCATCATACAGGATGGTGATTCTGTGGGTGGGTACAAGTAGCGTCTTGTATTATGGTAGGTTGTAGATGTATGTAATTCCTACTTTTATTCTCTCGCCAGTAGGACTCTGACACACATGACATGATTATATCCTGCTTTGCACGAATTTTGGAACTTATACTGTTATACTGCTTTTGAACTTATTTTGCACATGTAAGTATGCTTGGGGAGGAGAGATCCTTGAGGATCCCTTGTCTTACTGATATTTCTTTTTAGTGATCTCACCTCACGTTGGGGCACATTTTCAGGTTCAGGTACCTCGGGGGTTGAGACCTCGGGCGGCAAGAGGCCGGAGCTGAGTTGATTATACATGTTGACTACTGATATGTCTGCTTGTGATTATGCTTCCTTTTTGTATATGACCATTTGATTTGAGACTATGTTGGGCTTTGTTGCCCTATTTGGTGAGCATGGGGGTTGTCCATGCCACATTGCCTTGACTATGTTTATTTAGACTTGATTTGTATAATGTATCAGGATACTGTCCGGACTACGTGTTGTAGATCCGTGATTTAGATACACATTTATATACGAGGTTATTCAGTTAGTTGTTTAATTGCAATTTATATACAGGCAATGTTTTGAAAATGTACTAAGTAATCAACTTGGTTAATAATGATGACGTTATAAATGAAAAGAAAAAGTTAGCTTCCACATTTAATTGAGCTGCGCTTAATATCGTAATATGATAACAATCCAGGTATACACAGGTTGTTACAGTAGCTCTATCTACTATAGAAGCTAAATACATTGCAGCTACTCAAGCATACAAGGAAGCAATTTGGTTTCAAAGGTTAATGGAAGAACTCAGGCGTAAACAACAGTCATTTACTTTGTATTGTGACAGTCAGGGTGCCTTGCACATTGCAAGGAATGCAACATTTCATTCAAGGACGAAGCACATAGGAGTACAATACCACTTTATCAGAGAAGTAGTAGATGAAGGAATTATGGATATGTAGAAGATACACATTAAAGAAAACTTAGCAAATGTCATGACAAAACCAATCAATGCTAACAAGTTTATATGGTATCGATCTTTCTATGGTTTATCAAAAACAGAAGTAACATGTAACTGGAAAGAGAAGAAAGATTTTGAAAGCTCACCAAAAGTGCCATTAAGTGGGTGATTAATAAAATCGATAAGTCACATTTATGTGCCTTTGGATGTATTCCATTGATCATTGGATGGTGGCGCAATATGGAACAATGTGATGGTCTACACATGGAAGAAAAAAATAGGGTAGGCCTCCCTCTTGGTCCAAATCATCCCAAATTTCAAGTTAAGAGTTCTTTAGCATCCCACTAAAGAGAGGAAATATAAAGAGTGTTTTCTGAGTATTATTTTGAGTAAGGTGTATTCTCCTAATATAAGATAGAGTGATATCATTCTCTACTTGTATTTAGAGAGATGTAATTTCTTCCATAAAATGAAAATCTTCTTTGGTCTTATTCGTGATTTTTTTTTTCCAGTTGGATTTTCCACGTAAATCTTGTATGTCACTTCAATTGGCATATTTATTACTCTCTTGACCAGTGAAATCACGATAAAGTTTATTGCACCATTGGTGTCTAGGAAAGTGAGTGATTATGTAATTAGTTTCCATTGTATAGCACGGAGATACTCTCACTAAATTTACACTTACATGACCAATTGATGACCAATTGATGTAGTTATCAGTTTGAAATTTTGATTTCTCTTAACTCTATATTAAGTGCATGATACTCTGTTACCTAATAGCAATTACTTATGATTATGTGCACAAATCACCACCCATCTCATATATAAAACTTGTACTATATATATGCACCTACTTTTATTTTCCATTTGTACCTTCGTTACTCTAATTCATCTATCTCTAACTTGTATCGGATCATATTTTACGCCTTATCCCTCGAGAGGAAATTCAAACGAATTGTTTGGATATCGATCGTACAAAACTTTTTGGATTTTTTGTTTTTGGATTTTTAAATTCCCATACAGGTATATATTTCGCCCTTCAGCTTTTTGGGTAAAATCACAGGTAGGTAAGGAAATTATTTTCTTTCAATCTGAATTATTGAATCTAGGTCTATATATCGAGTTTAATGCACGTACTTGTACTTGTGAGGTAGCAAACAGTAGCGGAGCCTGTCGTCAATTTGAGTTCGGGCTAAAAAATTATATGTGTATTTATTTTTTTTAATTTTAGTTAGTTCATATCATAATACATTTAAATTATATTAAATATAGAGCACCTGGGCATGCAGCACTAAGAAGAGTTATAATTTTATTAAGTATTTTTTAATTTTACTAAAATATTTTATTTTTTTTATACAAGTGAAAATTACACACATAACCTAATACAACTTATCCAAATCTTTCTCCAAAAAAATTTTAAGTTTTACATAGAGCCAAATTACAAATTGTAGTCTGGGCCAAATTACAATTTTAACCCGGACCAAATTATAATTAATTATATAATTATATATAATAAGTACAATTTATTAAAATTTAACCTGGGTCAAGGTCATACCCAAGCTATATGTGGCTCCGCCACTGGTAGGAAATTTCTTTCATTCAATATGAACGGTTGAACTCTTGGTCAATATGTTGACCATAATGCACGTTCTTATGAATTTTCAGGATGTCATTCCGGTCCATATTGTCGACAATTGTGTTCATCTGTAGTTTTTATGGTCTATATATCGAGTTTAATGCACGTACTTGTGAGATAGGAAATTTCTTTCATTCAATATGAACGGTTGAAATCTAGGTAAATATATTAACCATAATGCACGTTCTTATGAATTTTCAGGATGTCATTTCGGTCCATATTGTCGACAATTGTGTTCATCTGCAGTTATGTTAGGTTTGGTTGATCATTTACTCTCGAGTTTACTTTACCTATTTTAGTGTATAAGATGCGGATGACTTATGCATATAATTATAAGTAAATTATCACATTGTCATATAAAAAAGGTTAGGTGAACAATAAGTTTGAATGGAGCTTCAAAGGTCTTAATCACTAACGGGGCGTTTGGTTGAAGAGAAATTTTTTAAATACTAAGAAAATGTAATTACTAGAGAAATGATTGGAAAGTAAGTTTGGTAGGAAATGTAAAAAAAGTTGTTTGGTTGACCGAAATATTACCAGAGAAATTTATTTAAATTTGCAAAATCTATGTTCGCGAGAAACTTCGCACCTGTTTTTTCACTTTCCAATTATCTCAAAATACCACATCTCAAGTGGTATTCTGTAACAGTAAATTACATCCAAAAATCAACACAAAAGTCATTTCCCCATCTATCTTATTTGTCTAGTATTTTTTCAAAAACCTGAACCAAACGTGATATTTTCCAATATCTAGTTATACTTTCCCATCAATCCCAAAATAAATCTTCTACCCAACACTACCCTAGTTATATATAGAGTTGTCGCTCTAGTTGATAATGGGACAACAACGGCAAAGAATGGGATAAATAGAAAGCGGTAAAGGTTAAGGAATATGTTTAAAAAAAAAAATTGTTCAATTTTTCTGCATAAGATGCGCAGGAATTAAATTATGCTACGTGAACAATATTGAATGGAGTTTTAAGGTAGCTTTAATTAATCGCTTTAGACTTAAGCAGAAAAATTAAAAAAAACTATAAAAGTTTATTTAAAAGTTCTTAAAATTCAGGGATGACCATATAAAAAATTTAGCTAAAACTTACAAAGTTGTTTAATTTAATTATTTTTTTTTTTTTTTGAGTTTACGAGGACTTAAAGTCCGTAGGTTGGGTCTTATACAACTTGAGGGATAGCATAATTATAATTTTTATTGAGACAAGTTGAACAAAACACAAAATGAAGGAATTGTTTTCCGTAACAAAAATTAAGAGTCCTATATTGTTCTTTGAATTACTTTTTGTGCAATGCTTTAACTATTTTGCAAATCAAATAAAGCAAAGAATTTTACTTTGTTATCTCTTAATTTTTGAAAAATCAAACGCGCCTTTTAATTTTAAAAAAAGATTGCTTATATATAGGACGTATATGTATGCTATATGAAGGTTTTTAGTAGCCAATAAGTCTCAGCAAACTAAATTAAATAATTAAAAAGATGAAAATGCTATACGAAAGAAAACCTCCGACGATAACAAAGACAAATAAAATTTATTATTGAATTGCATGTAAACTAGTGGATTGATTATTAGAAACGGAAAGTGAATACACAGATTCCATACTGAATTTGTAAAATATAGAGTTGGCCTTTTCCGCACCTTAAGATACGAAAAGTTGTCACCACTCATCACGCAACAAGCACCTTAAAGTTAGTATAAAAGCAGGTCTATTATTTTATTCGTGCAGTGTCTCATCAGAATTAGAATTTAGAAAAGCTAGAAAGATGTCTGTATTGCAGATGCTAGTTTTGTTCCTTGCAGTTACAATGTTCACCCTTGCGGGGTTTGCTGAGCCTCGAAAGCTAAAGCCAGGAACTACAGGTGGACTCACTTACGAGCCAACTAGTCAAATAGACACGCCACTGCCACCATCACTACGGAGCGGCAAACCACCTAGAGATAAACCACCAGACTTCATCGTCCCAGGTCCACCCGGAATACCCATTTCGCATGGAAAGCCGCCCGTTCGGCCGCCATGTTGTACATCGGTCTACAACATGTCCAAGAAGACACCTTAAACTTATTATGGTTGGTCACTATACTGATTTCCCTATTACCCAGCACTACAACGAATAAATCTTTGGGTAAACATGGTCTCCTTTCAACAAATGCACTTGTGTCTTTTAATTACCCACATTTTTTTTTTTTTTTTTTTGGGTAGACAATTACCCACTTATTAAATAAGAGCAGCAGCTGCATCTTTTCTTGCTTAATTAAGTATTATTACATTTTAATGGGTAATAGCATCTGTAATTCGGTATTGTTGTTATACAAAGTTTAATGGGTGATAGTCTGTATACTATTTAAACATGAAAAAAAATAAATCATGTTAAAAATAATTTTTTTTATTTCAGCAGAAAATTAAATGGTTTGCACAATTGATTAATTAATAAAAAAATTAAAATTTCACATGAGGAGCTTTTTTAAAGATGTGCTTTTCCGGGTTCCCATATTTTTTTTCTAATTATATTTTGCTAATTGAAATTTATTTACACCATCAAATAATGAGTTAATTATATTTTTCTTTATAATTATATTATAAATATAAAAATTAATTAAAATTCTATCAATAATATTAATAAATTATAAACAAGATTATAATTTTAAAATAATTAAATGATAAATATTAAAAGAATAAAAAAATTGTCCTCTGTATAAATTTAGCGCAAAACTAACAATAACCAACACAAATAATATTATAATAAATTTTGCATTATCGTATCTGATTCTTATGCGTATGAAATAATAAAACACGTAATTATAAATATGACTACCATATATAGTTGTTATGGACCCGTATAAGGGGCCCAGTGAATGACAGACCTAATATGGGACAATCCAAGATTTAAATCAAGTATAATTATGGATAGCATCCATCAAGGATACTAATCCTAATACGACATCGTAGCAGACAGGCTTAGGCCCCCATCAGAGATACTAAAGGTCCACATAATATTATACACAGGTAACCTCTATAAATAAAAGATAAACCCTAAAGGTACATTACGCTCTCTCTCTTACTGTTATGCTGTCACTGTGCGCACACACACACCCTTTGGCAAAGCCGTCGTTTGTTTACTGTGCACAGTGATCTACTTGACTCAAGGGTATCTCCTTAATAGATACCTTGGAGAGGGCACTAGATCCAAGATCAACATACCAGTCTATTGAGCTGGACATCTCTGTCTCCTAGACAGAACATTGGCGCCGTCTGTGGGGAATTTGTAAGAACCCGCACCGTTAATTAAGAAAGTTAATTAATTAATTATGTGAAATTTTTAGGAAATGATTCCATAATTGACCCTAATAATTATTATGAGGCTTTAATAATTATAGTAAATGTTTATGACTGTTGAAAGTCGCTTTTCGGAAGAAAAGTGTAGATACCAGTTCTGCTAGTCGATATATATGCGTACCGAAAAATTATAATAAGTACATGATAATTACTAGAATAATATGTAGGACTTGTCAAACGAGTTTCAAGTCAAAATAATGAGAACTGGTGCCAGAAACTGATACTGACTATGGAAAGCGCGTACCAGAAAAGTGCTCCGAAAATTATAAGAAAAATATGATAATTCTTGTAAAATTGAGTAGGTTAAGAATCCTGAATTTGGGATTAAAATGCTAAGCGTAGCAATTAAAGTTAATACTGCGTGTTTAAGTGTTAAACCGCCTATATAAGCCTTAGTGGGCACTAAACCCTAGGCCATGTTGTGCCTCTACGTGAGTTTTTGCTGAGCTTGAAGTCAGCCACTCTTAGCCACCCCTTCTTCTCCATTTGTGAGCCAAGTGGTCATCTTTCACTTGGTTTCTTCCTCTTTTCCTTGGTAAACACTTGAGGGCTATCATTGTGAAGGTGTGAGAGTGCATCTTCTGAGTTGTTGGCCACTGTGTGAGGTCAGTTTGAGTGCTGAGTTTGGAGTTTGGGTGAGAGCCATCTTGTTCTTGGCTTGTGAAGCTTCAAGAAGCTTCCTTTGTGAGGAAAGGGCCAAGCTTTGGTAGCATTTTCGTGTACCCTTCAAGTCAGACTTGGAGAGGCAGTGTGGTGAGCTCCAAGAGCCTTTGCTTTTCTGTTTTGAGCTTTGGTAAGTTGAACCAACCTTGATCATGAGTTTAATGGGTTAAAAATGATGTCTTGGTATGTTTAGTGAGTTAAGCAAGTAACCAACTGGGTTGTGGACCTAAAATAGATTAAAAATGCATGCTTTAACGTGTTTAAGTGTTAAAAATGGAACCTTGGAAGGATATCTTCGCGAAATGCAGAAACTGCATTTTGTCGCGAAATATCCGGATATCTGCTCGTAAAATATCCGGATATTGGATATCCGGATATGGGGATCTGGATATCCGGATATTGGATATCCGAATATGGGGATCTGGATATCCGGATATTGATATTCGGATATTGCCAGGGAGATATCCGGATATTGGATATCCGGATATGCCCCCGAGGAATATCCGGATATTCTGGGTTTGCGAGGAACAGTAGCGTACTGTTCATTCGGAACTGATCTATGGGTTTGTGGACCCTAGTTTGAGGAAGTTGAACTTCTGTAATTAATTAATGTAAGTCAGAATCATGGGATTAAGGGCTTATGGCTTGGTGAGAAGCCTTAAGACGTAAAACGTAATGAAAAGACGTTGTCTTTGTGTTGTATACTTGTAGAGTATGATTGTTGATGTATTATTGGTCCATATCAGATTGTGATTCTGCTGTGTTTGGACTTTGAGCTGGGGACTCTTGGCTTTGGGTGTTAGCTTGCAAGGTAAGCTTTCGTGTCCTCGGTTTAGCCATGTTGTGGTTCAACCATGTCCCATGGGGGTATGGTTATATGCAGGCTGTGTTACATGCTTTGGATATTTTGAAATGCTTTTGAGCTGATATGTGCAATGGCTTATAATATGTATGTGTTGTTTCCACTTAGTCGTTAAGCCTGAGTATGTGGCGTCATACAAGATGGTGAGTCTGTGGGTGGGTGCAAGTAGCGTCTTGCATATTGAGTGGGTAATAGACGTATGACTGCATTTCTCTGATCAGTAGAATAGTATTGACACACATGATATGATTATCTGCTGCATTGCACTATTTTAGAACTGATGATGATAAACTGCTTTTGAACTTATATTGCACATGTAAGTGAGCTTGGGGGGAAGATCCTTGAGGACTCACTGTCTTACTGAGATTTCTTGTTTAGAGATCTCACCCCACGTTTGAGGAATGCTTACTTCAGGTTCAGGTAGTATGGGGACTGATGTCTCTGGCGGCAGGATGCCAGAGCTTAGTTGATATTTAGTGTTGTTCATATTATGCTGGCATGACTGGATTGGATGTTGTTTATGTTTTCTATCATTTACGATTATTGTTGAGACTTATGTTGGGCTTTGTTGCCTTATTTGGGTGAGCATGGGGGTTGTCCATGCCACTATGTTGTTAGTACTTTTAAGTTGAGTTGTATAAAATGCTAGTTGGTACAATCTACGTGTTGTAGTTCCGTGACTAGAGACATACATTATGTTATTTAATTAATGAGGTATTTCAGTTAGCTGTTTATTGCAATGTACATGTAGGTGATGTTTTGAAAATGATTAAGTAATCAAGTTGGTAATGATTAATGACATCATAATTGAAAAGAAAAAGATATTTCGCAAATTTTAATTAAGTGCAGCTTAATACGATAACATGATAACATTACTGGATATAACGGGGTGTTACATTTATGGTATCGGAGCAATGGTTCGAGGGAAAAGCATGTTTGTGTTGCAATAACTAGGATGTTTGGTTGCGTCTGTCGTGTGTATTTACTCCGTCGAATTTTATTATGATAATGCATATGTAATCACATTGCGTGGGCCTGATCAACTCATAATTTGTGTAACTTGTGCAGAGTCATGGTAAGGTCCGGGAGAACACGAGAGACTTCTGAGGATCAACCTGATCCTATCCTGACTGCATTGGCTAAGATGCAGGCGGCTAGGTTAGCCGATCAGGAGGCCACTAGATTGGCCAACGCAACAATGATGGACGCTGTTTGCGATGCGAACCGGATAGCTGCAGAAGAGGCTCATGAAGCGAACCGGAGAAACACTGAGGATGTCCTCGAGGCGAACAGAATGGCGAACATGACGATGATGAGAGTCATGTTGGAGGAGATGAGGGCTGGTCCTGCTGCAGGCCAGTTTCCACCGCCACCGCCGCCGCCTCCACCTAGTTCCTCGCCGTACATTTCGTTGCTGCAAGCTAGGAGAGCCTTGAGAGCAGGGGCATATGGTTATGTCATGTTGGGAGGTTTGGTGAGTGGGACACAGGAGGATATCACTGGCATTCCTGTGGTGAGGGAATTCCTTGAGGTGTTTCTTGAGGAGATTCCTGAATTTCTGCCACAGAGGGAGATAGAGTTCTCCATTGATCTGTTGCGTGGTGTGGGGCCTATTTCATTAGCTCCATACCGGATGTCGCCACCGGAGTTGGAAGAGCTGAAGAAGCATATTGAGGATCTTTCAGCGAAAGATTTTATTAGACCGAGTATGTCTCCTTGGGGAGCACCGATTATCTTTGTGAAGAAGAAGGACGGGACAATGCGATTTTG
This sequence comes from Gastrolobium bilobum, assembly GCF_033153095.1. Classification (NCBI taxonomy): domain Eukaryota; kingdom Viridiplantae; phylum Streptophyta; class Magnoliopsida; order Fabales; family Fabaceae; genus Gastrolobium; species Gastrolobium bilobum. Next base: position 52,236 of record NW_026896850.1, on the reverse strand, counting down.
CACCGACTACAGGCAGCTGAACAAGGTGACAATCAAGAACAAGTATCCCCTTCCTCGGATTGATGATCTGTTGGATCAGCTCATGGGTGCTTGCGTGTATTCTAAGATTGATCTCCGGTCCGGATACCATCAGATTCGGGTGAAGCCGGAGGATGTCCCGAAGACCGCATTTCGCTCGAGATACAGTCACTTTGAGTATTTGGTGATTCCGTTTGGACTCACCAATGCACCTGCTGTGTTCATGGATTACATGAACAGGATTTTCCAGCCGTACCTGGATCAGTTTGTGATCGTCTTCATTGACGACATTTTGATTTACTCCAAGACGGAGGAGGAGCATGTGGAGCATTTGAGAACTGTTCTGCAAGTGCTGAAGGAGAAGAAGCTGTATGCGAAGCCTTCCAAATGTGAGTTTTGGCTCAAGTCTGTGAAGTTTCTTGGGCATGTTATTTATGCGGAAGAAGTTGTAGTGGATCCGAACAAGATCGAGGCCGTACTGGATTGGGAGAGACCCAAGACAGTTACGGAAGTGAGGAGCTTTCTGGATTTGGTAGGTTACTATCGGAGGTTTATCAAGGGATTCTCCACCATGGTTTTGCCATTGACTCGCCTTACTCAGAAGAAGACTCCATTTGTGTGGACTCACGAGTGTGAGGTCTGTTTTCAGGAGTTGAAGGAGAGACTGACTACTGCACCTGTGTTGGTCCTTCCTGATCCTGCGCTTGAGATTGAGCTTTACACCGACGCCTCCGGGAAGGGGCTAGGTTTTGTGTTAATGCAGTTGGGCAAATTGATTGCCTATGCTTCGAGGCAGTTGAAACCTCATGAGGAGAACTACCTTACTCATGACTTGGAGTTGGCTGCTATTGTGTTTGCTTTCAAGATTTGGAGGCATTATCTTTTTGGTTTGAGGTTTGTGGTGTTCAGTGACCACAAGAGTTTGAAGTACCTGTTCGACCAGAAGGAGTTGAACATGAGGGAGAGGAGATGGATGGAGTTCATAAAGGACTACGACTTCGAGCTGAGGTATCATCCTGGAAAGGCCAATATGGTAGCTGATGCTTTGAGTCGGAAATCCAGTAGCTCATCCAGTTTGTTACTTGGTAACTTTGATGTGGTTGAGAAGTTCCGAAACCTGGCAGTGACCGCTCCGTGTGGGAGTGCGCTTCTCGAGATGGAAGCAGCAGACGTTGTGAACGAGCTACTAGAAAAGATCAAAGAGGCACAAGTTCAGAGAGAGTGTCTGGATTATGTGAAGAACCAAGACGGTGTGTCTTGGAATGATGATGGATTGCTTTTGTTTCAGCAGAGGATTGTGGTTCCTCGAGGTCCGTTGACCGAGGAGGTTATGGCAGAGGCCCATAAGGGCCAATTTTCTATCCACCCTGGTGCTACTAAGATGTATCAAGACTTGAAGAAGAAATTCTGGTGGCCGGGCATGAGGAAAGATGTTGCTGTCTTTGTGTCCAAGTGTTTGGTTTGCCAGAAGGTGAAGATTGAACATCAGAGACCGTCTGGCGAACTTCAACCTCTTGAAGTACCACAATTGAAGTGGGAAGGTATTTCTATGGATTTCGTGGTGGGATTGCCGAAGACTCAGGCGAGTTGTGACTCTATTTGGGTCATTGTGGACAGACTGACGAAGTCTGCCCATTTTCTTCCAGTGAAGGTGAGCTTCACTACAGAGCAGTTGGCCAAGCTATATGTTCGTGAGATTGTGAGGCTTCACGAGGTGCCCGAGAGTATCTTCAGTGATAGGGACCCGAAGTTCACATCTCGGTTCTGGGAGGCGCTGCAGGAGGCTTTTGGTACGCAGTTGAGATTGAGTACCGCCTATCACCCTCAGACTGATGGACAGACTGAGAGGACCATCCAGACCTTGGAGGACATGTTGCGAGCTTGCACGTTGGAGCAAGGCTCAGCATGGGATATGTACCTTCCGTTGGTTGAGTTTTCTTACAACAACAGCTTTCATGCTAGCCTGGGCATGGCACCCTACGAAGCACTGTATGGTAGGAGGTGTCAGACTCCTACTTGTTGGTCTGAGGTTGGGGACAAGGAGCTTTTTGGCTTGGACTTTGTCCAAGATACCACCTTGCAGATCCAGATGATTCGTGAAAAGTTGAAGCAGGCGCAGAATCGTTAGAAGAGCTATTATGATGTCAAGCATCATCCGCTGAAGTTTAGTGAGGGTGAGCACGTGTTTGTGAGACTATCACCTGTCACCGGTGTTGGTCGGGCACTCGAAGTGAGGAAGCTGAGCCCGCAATATATTAGGCTATACCATATTCTTGGTAGAGTAGGACCTGTTGCCTACCGGCTTGCCTTGCCTCAAAACTTGGCTAATATCCACGACGTGTTTCACGTGTCTCAGCTTCGGAAGTACATAGCAGATCCGTCGCACGTGGTGCAACCTGATGATGTGGAGGTTCGGGAGAACCTAAAGACTTCCGTCGGACCACTAAAGATTCTCGATCGTGGCGAGAAGCAGCTGAGGAGCAAGATTATTCCGATGGTCAAGGTGCAATGGACCGGAAGAACTCCTGAGGAGTGTACTTGGGAGCGTGAGGACGAGCTTCTCCGGTAGTACCCCGAGTTTCGACCAGGTATGTTTCTGATTTTGAGGTCAAAATCCTAAAAAGGTGGGGTGAATGTAAGAACCCGCACCATTAATTAAGGAATTTTAATTAATTAGCTATGAGAAAATAGAAAATGATTCCATAATTGACCCTAATAATTATTATGAGGCCCTAATAATTATGATAAGTGATTAAGAATGCTGATAGTCGCTTTTCGGAAGAAAAGTGCAGATACCGGTTCTCTGAACTTGCCTGAAGAAAACGTTGGAGCTATTGGGGAAGATCAACCTGTTATCCCTATTGCGTACCGAAAAAGTATCCCGGAAAACTAAAGTAAGTGCATGTTAATTACTAGAATAATATATAGGACTTGTAAAATGAGTTTCAAGTCCAAATAATGAGAACTGGTACTAGAAACCGGTACTGGCTTTGAAAAGCGCGTACCGGAAAGGTGCTCAGAAAAATATAAGAAAAATATGATAATTCTTGGAAAAATGTGTAGTTTCAGATTCCAAAGTTTGGGATTAAAATGCTAAGCGTAGCAATTAAAGTTAATACTGTGTGTTTAAGTGCGTTGGGCTATAAATACTCTCTTTAAGGGCACTCAACCCTAGAAAACAGAATTTTGAGTGTGAGAGTGGCTGACCAGAACTTTGAAACACTGTTCCATTGCCTCCTTTCACCATTTTTGAACTCAAGTTGTCACCTTTACTTGATTTCTTCCCTCTTTGAGCTTGTATACACTTAAGAACATGCATGGTGAGGAAGTGTGAGGGTGTATTCTGAGTTTCCAACCTCTGTGTGTGGGTGAGGGTGCTGGTTTTGGGTGGTTTGGGTGTTGAAAGCCATAGTCATGGTATTTTGAGGTCCAAGTGGTGACCTTTGGTGAGAAAGAACCAACCTTTGTGAAGGCATTTTCGTGTACAGTGAGAGACAGAACCTTGGAGCTGTTGTGTGAGCTCCAAGAGCACCCTTTTTCTGAGTTTGAGCTTTGGTAAGCTTCATCACCTTTGATCTTGAGTCTTTGAGCTTAAAAATGGAACCTTGATGCATGTAAAGGTTAAAAGATGATAATTTAATGTTGGGGTTGGTCAAACACACCTAGAAATGCATGTTTAGGTGTTTATAATCGGTAAAAACCAAACCTTGGAAGGATATCTTCACGAAATTCAGTTTCTGCATTCTGTCGTGAAATATCCGGATATGTGCCCGAACAATATCCGGATATGTGATATCCGGATATGGGATTTGGACATCCGGATATTAGATATCCGGATATGAGATTCTGGATATCCGGATATTGCATATCCGGATATGTCCAGTGAGATATCCGGATATTGAATATCCGGATATGGTCCCGAGGAATATCCGGATATTCTGGGATTTCGTGGAACAGTAGTTGTGCTGTGTGTACAGTAGGCTATTGGGGGTTTGTGGACCCTAGTTTGATGAAGTTAAACTTATGAAATTAATGAACTAAGTCAGAATCATAGTGATTAAGGGCTTATGGCTTGGTATGGAGCCTTAAGACTTAAAACGTAAGGAAAGACGTTGTCTTTAAGTTATATGCTTGTGTTGCATTATTATTGGTATAGTATTGGTCCATAACAGATTGTGAATCTGCTGTGTTTGGACTTTGAGTTGTGGACTCTTGGCTTTGGGAGTTAGCTTGCAAGGTAAGCTTTCGTGTCCTCGGTTTAGCCATGTTGCGGTTCCACCATGTCCCTTGGGGGTGTGGTTATATGCATGTTGTGTTACATGCTTTGAATATTTGAAATGTTGTTGAACTTTATGTAATGGCTTTTAATATGCATGTGTTGTTTCATCTTGACGGTAAGCCTGAGTATGTGGTGTCATACGATATGGTGATCCGGGGTGAATACAAGTGGCGTCTTGCACTAGTGTTGGTATTTGGCGTATGTAAATCCTGCATTTCTCTGGCCAGTAGAATAGTATTGACACACATGACATGATTATCTGCTGCATTACACTGTTTTAGAAATGATATTGATGAACTGCTTTTAAACTTATATTGCACATGTAAGTGAGCTTGGGGTGGAAGATCCTTGAGGACCCCTTGTCTTACTGAGATTTCTTGTTTAGAGATCTCACCCCACGTTTGGGGAATGCTTATTTTAGGTTCCGGTAGTTTGGTGACTGATGCCTCTGGCGGCAGGAGGCCAGAGCTTAGTTGATGATATTGATGTTTGCTGCCAGGACTGGATATGGATGTTGTTTATGTTTTCCGCTATTTATGCTTATGTTGTTGTTGTTGAGACTGATGTTGGGCGTGTTGCCTTATTTGAGTGAGCATGGGGATTGTCCATGACACTTTATGTTAGTGCTTTTGATTTGGAGTTGTATAAACTGTTAGATGGTCCGGTCTACGTTGTTGTAGTTCCGTGACCAGAGCCACACTTTTATTATCTATGATTATGAGGTATTTCAGATAGCTGTTTTATTGCAATTACATACAGGCGATGTTTTATTAATTGATTAATAAGCAAGTTGGTAATGATAATGACATCATAATTGAAAAGAAAAAGATATTCCGCAATTTTAAATTAAGCGCAGCTTAATACGATATTATGATAACATTACCAGATATATACGGGGTGTTACAATGGCTGACCAGAAACACAACCCTTTGGTGTTCTTCTTCCTTTTCTTAAGGTTCTAGGCCATTTCCTTCTTGATTCTGCACCTTTTCTCTTGTAAACACATTGGGTGAGTGTGAACAATCCTTGTGAGTGAGAAAGAGACTTCATTTCTGAGTTTGGCTTCTATCTTGAGAGGGTGAGCTTGCTATTTTCACGTTTTGGGAAGGAGGGAGCTTTCCTTAGGTGTTTTGTAGCTTCAAGGAGCTTCCTTGTTGTGTAAAAGAACCACTTTTGTGCACCATTTTCGTGTACAGTGAGAGACAGAACCTTGAGAGTGTCTAGTGAGCTCCAAGGGCCTCTTTGTTCTGAGTTTTGAGCCTTGGTATGTTGTACAAACCTTTGATCTTGAGTTTATGCTTAAAAATGGAACCTAGATGCATGTAAAGACTTAAAGATGATAACTTAACGTTGGGGTAGGTCAAACACACCTAGAAATGCATGTTTAAGCTACTGTAATTGGTAAAAACGGAACCTTGGAAGGATATCTTCACGAAATGCAGTTTCTGCATTCTGTCGTGAAATATCCGAATATCTGCCCGTGGAATATCCGGATATTGGATATCCGGATATGGTATCCGGATATGTGATATCCGGATATGGGATGTGGATATCCGGATATGGGAATCGGGATATCCAGATATTGTATATCCGGATATGGTCAGTGAGATATCCGGATATTGCATATCCGGATATGTCCCGAGGAATATCCGGATATTCTGGGATTTAGAAGAACAGTAGATGTGTTGTGTGTACAGTAGGCTAGTGGGGGTTTGTGGACCCTAGATTGATGAAGTTGAACTTCTGTAATTAATGAACTAAGTCAGAATCATGTGATTAAGGGCTTGTGGCTTTGTTGGAAGCCTTAATACGTAGATCGTTAAGGAGAACGTAGTCTTTATGTTAATGCTTTTGAGTTATGTATGTTGATACACTTGCTGGTCCTAAATCAGATTGTGATCTGCTGTGTGTTGGACTTGAGCTGTGAGGACTCTTGGCATTGGATAGTGAGCTTGCAAGGTAAGCTTTTGTGTCCTCGGTTTAGCCATGTTGTGGTTCCACCATGCCCCATAGGGGTATGGTTATATGCATGTTGTGTTACATGCTTTTGATGTTTTGGAAATGCTGTTGAGCTGTTATATGTTAGTGCCTTGTTGATATGCATGGAGGTGTTCCACCTATACGGTAAGCCTGAGTATGTAGAACATACAATATGGTGAGGCTGTGGGTGAGGTGCAAGCGGTGTTCCTTGTACTACATGTAAGTATAGACGTATTCCTACATTTCTCTGGCCAGTAGAATAGTGATTACACACATGCCATAGATATCTGTTGCACTACATAGTTTTGAGAACTTATATTGATAAAATGCTTTTAGAACTTATATTGCACATGTAAGTGAGCTTTGGGTGGAAGATCCTTGAGGACCCCTTGTCTTACTGAGATTTCTGGTTTAGAGATCTCACCCCATGTTTGGGGAATGCTTATTTCAGGTTCAGGTAATGTTGAGACCTCAGGCGGCAGGAGGCCGGAGCTGAGTTAGATATTGATGATATTCTATGCTGACTTGTTGGATGCTGGTTATGCATGCTGCTCATATGCTTATACCTTCAGTTTAAGTTTATGGAGTTTTATGTTGAGACTTGTCGTTTACGCTGTTTATTTGGTGAGCATGGGGATTGTCCATGACACTTAGTATTGTTTTTGTCTTGAGTCTTTTGGGAGTTGTAATAATGTATCAGGATGTTGTCCGGACTACTTGATGTAGATCCGTGACTTAGATACTCACTTTACATTTATATATTGAGATATTTCAGTTAGTTGTCTTGCAATTTACATACAGGCATCGATTTTTATGAAATTGATTAAGTAATCAAGATGGTAATTGATAATGACGTCATAATTGAAAAGAAAAAGAATATTCCGCATTTTTAATTAAGCGTAGCTTAATACGATGTAATGACAACACTACCGGATATATACGGGGTGTTATAAGCAGCGTCCATCATTGCCACGTTGGCCAATCTAGTGGCCTCCTGCATCTTAGCCAATGCAGACAGGATTGGGTCGGGTTGACCCTCAACAGTCTCGCGGGTTCTCCTGGGTATTACCATGACTCTGCACAAGTTACACAAATTATGAGTTGATCAGGCCCACGCAATGTGTCCACATGTGCATCATCATAATAACACTCAATGGAGCAAACACACAAGACAAGACTCAACCAAGCATCCTAGTTATTGCAAGACATACAGGTTTTTCCCTTGAACCATTGCTCTAATACCATAAAATGTAACACCCTAGTTAACCCGGTTTGTCAACATGTCATCGTATTAAGCCACGCTTAATTAAAATTGCGGAATATTCTTCTTCTTTTCATTTATGATGTCATTATTCTTGCCAAGTTGAATTACTTAATTCTTTTCCAAAACATTGCCTGTATGTAAATGCAAAAGACAAACATCTTTACTGAAATAACCTCATAACATAATTAAGATCATTAACTGAGTCTCTAGTCACGACACTACTACACGTAAGCCGGACAGTCCTAATAGTTTATACAACCCAAATCTAATCAACAACATAATCTAATGTGGCATGGACAATCCCCATGCTCACCAAATAAGGCAACAAAGCCCAACAACAGAAGTCTCAACAACAACAACATAATAAAATCAAGCTAAAAACATGATATCAGCAGATATATCCAGCATCCAACCATGTCAGCACAACAACATATAAATCAACTAAGCTCCGGCCTCCTGCCGTTAGAGGTCTCAACCCCAGCATTACCTGAACCTGTAATATGTGCCCCAAACGTGGGGTGAGATCTCTAAAAAGAAATCTCAGTAAGACAAGGGGTCCTCAAGGACTCTTCCGCCCCAAGCTCACTTACAAGTATAATATGAGTTCAAAAGCAGTAATTTCAATGCATGTTCATGTTAAGGCATTTATATCATGACAGTATAATCCCTTGCTCAACGAGCTAAATACTATACTCATTGATCATGTGATGTATGTAAAAGCGGTTCGACTGGCCAGGCAACAGGATAGGGATTATGCACGTCTGCGACCCATCTAAACATAAGAGTCGCAGTCTTATGCCTTACACACCAGAGTCGCTGTCTGATTGTGTAAGTGACAACATCACTTTCATACACTACATGCCTTACACACCAGAGTCGCTGTCTGATTGTGCAAGTAGTCAACAATTAACTTAATACATCTCATGCATATATCAATGCATATTTTATCTTTCATAAAAGCATACCATGCATATAAACCACCCTCCCATGGAGGTCGGTGGAACAAACAACAGACTAATCCGAGGACACGAAAGCTTACCTTGCAAGCTAACTATCCAATGCCAAGAGTCCACACACCTCTCAAGGCCCACAAACAGCACAATCACAATCTGTTTGTATCATAATTCATCATCAATAATCATGGTACATAAGCTTATACATAAAGACAACGCTTCTCTTTTACGTTTTACGTCTTAAGGCTTCTCACAAAGCCACAAGCCCTTAATCACTTGATTCTGACTTAGTTTAATTAATACAGAAGTTAAACTCCATCAATCTAGGGTCCACAAACCCCCAATAGCCTACTGTATGAATAGTGCAGCTATTGTTCTTCGAAATCCCAGAATATCCGGATATCTGTCGAGGGGATATCTGGATATCAATATCCGGATATCCAGAACCCTATATCCGGATATCAATATCCGGATATCCATATCCGGATATCGGATATCCATATCCGGATATCAATATCCGGATATTTACAACCAAATATCCTGATATTTCGCGGCAGAAACTCAGAATCTGCAATCCGCAAAATACCACTCCAAAGGTTCATCTTTTAACTCATTAAAACGTCAAAGCATGCATTTTTATTCTGTTTTCAGTTCATATACCCATTACATACTTGTTTAACTCAATTTCATGCAAAGACACTACCTTTCAATCATAAAAACTCATGATCAAGGTTAGGCAACTCACCCCAAGGCTTAAAACAGAGGAAAGAGTGCCCTTGGAGCTCACAATCAACTCCCCAAACTCTGACTTGTACAGAAAACGAAAATAGCACACCAAGGTTGGTTCCTTCTTCACAAAGTTCACACCTTGAAGCTTAAAATGCCCACTCCAAGGCTCGCACAACCCAAACCAACAAGTCAGCTCTCTAAACCTCTCAAGCAATGGCTGAACACTCAGAACAAGGTGCCTCTCAACCTCACAAGACTAGTTCACTACTTTAATGGTGATACAAAGAAGAGATTAGGAGGAAAAATGGCCACTTGGCTCACCCAAAGGAAGAAGAAAGCAATGAAACATTGTCAAGGTGCAAGTCAGCCACCAAGACCACGTAGAGGCTGATAGAAATGCCTAGGGTTTGGTGCAAGTGGTGTATTTATAGCCACTAAAGCATTAAACACACAGTATTAACTTTAATTGCTAGGCTTAGCATTTTAATCCCAAACTTTGGATTCTTAACCTACTCAATTTTACAAGAATTATCATATTTTTATTTTATTTTTCGGAGCACCTTTCCGGTACGCGCTTTTCATAGCCAGTATCAGTTTCTGACGCCAGCTCTCATTATTTTAACTTGAAACTCGTTTTACAAGTCCTACATATTATTCTAGTAATTATCATGCACTTATTATAATTTTCCGGGATACTTTTTCGGTACGCATTTATACTGACTAGCAGAACTGGTATCTGCACTTTTCTTCCGAAAAGCAACTTTTAGCATTCTTAATCACTTACAAAGCCTCATAATAATTACTAGGGTCAATTATGGAATCATTTCCTAATTTCACATAATTAATTAATTAACTTCCTTAATTAATGGTGCGGGTTCTTACAGTCTACGTTTTGTAGTTCCGTGACTAGAGACCTATTTATGATATTAATTAATGAGGTATTTCAGTTAGTTGTCTTTTGCAATATTCATATAGGCGATGTTTTATGAAATGAATTAAGTAATTCAACTTGGATAATGATAATGACGTCATAACTGAAAAAAATGATATTCCGCATTTTTAAATTAAGCGTGGCTTAATACGATGATATGGTAACAAACCAGATATATACGGGGTGTTAGACTAAGCACACAGGAGTACAATACCACTTTATCAGAGAAGTAGTAGATGAAGGAATTGTGGATATGTAGAAGATACACATCAAAGAAAACTTAGCAAATGTCATGACAAAACCAATCAATGCTAAAAAGTTTATTGTATCGATCTTTCTATGGTCTATCAAAAACATAAGTAACATGGAACTGGAAAGAGAAGAAAGATTTTGAAAGCTCACCAAAAGTGACATTAAGTGGGTGATTGATGAAATCGATAAGTCACATTTCAATGCCTTTGGATGTATTCCATTGATCATTGGATGGTGGCCAAATATGGAATAATGTGATGGTTTACACATGGAAGAAAAAAAATGGGGTAGGCCTCTCTCTTGGTCCAAATCATCCCAAATTTCAAGTTAAGAGTTCTTTAGGTTCCCACTAAAGAGAGGAAATATAAAGAGTTTTTTCTGAGTATTATTTTGAGTGAGGTGTATTCTCCTAGTATAAGATAGAGTGATATTATTCTCTACTTGTATTTAAAGAGAGGTAATTTCTTCCATAAAATGAAAATCTTGTTTGGTCTTACTCGTGATTTTTTTCAGTTGGGTTTTCCACGTAAATCTTGTGTGTCGTTTCAATTGATGTATTTGTTGCTCTCTTGACCAGTGAAATCACGATAAAGTTTATTGCACCGTTGGTGTCTAGGAAAGTGAGTGATTATTTAATTAGTTACCGTTGTATTGCACGGAGATACTCTCGCTAGATTTACACTTACATGACCAATTGATGTAGTTAGCAGTGTCTTGAAATTTTGGTTTCTCTTAACTCTATTTTAACTGCATGATACACTATTACCTAACAATAATTACTTATGATTATGTGCACAAATCACCACCCATCTCATATATAAAACTTGTACTGTATATGCACCTTGATAGGATAAACCTACCCAAAGTACAGAATCAGGAGAAAGAGGAAAAGAGGAAAAGAAAGATTCGAGAGAAAGAGATGAAAAAAGGAAACGTTCTTTATTCACTGAGAAGTATATTCAAAAACCTCTTATGGTTACAAGAGATCCTATTTATACATGTCATGTTTCCCACCCAATGTGGATGTCACTAACTACTAACTGACAATATTCTCATCTATCTACATCTCAGTACATGTAAACCTTTTGGGCCTTCTAATTACTCTTCTAGTTCTCCTCTCAGCAATGCTATCCACTGTTGTATTATTATTCTCTTCTTCTCCTTGTTGGGCCTCAATTCTTGTTTCGGCCTCATTCTTTGCTTCATCTGTTGGTCCAGCTCCTATTTCATTTATTTCACTCATATCAATACCCACCCCATTAAGAATAACCTTGTCCTCAAGGTTAAAATGTGGATAGTGGCTGCGAAACTCGTGTAAATCCTCCCAAGTCACTGCTTCTAGTGGCATTCCACTCCAAATCACTTTAATTTCTATTTGTGGCTGACCTCCTGAGGTATTACTTCTACTGTCCACAATGTCCAATGGTTCTAGAACAGGCATGCCTTTAGTAAAGACGTCAGGCAAGGGAAAAAGAGAAACAGGATGGTCTCCTATGTATGGTTTGAGGAGAGAAACATGAAAAGTGTGGTGGATCTTTGCATGTGGTGGCAGCTCCAACCTGTATGCAACCTGACCAATTCTTTGGACAATGGAAAATGGTCCAAAATATCTGCGGGATAGTTTATTACTCATTCTCTCGGCAACGGATGACTGCCTGTAAGGTTGTAGATGAACCCAAACCAAGTCACCTACTTTGAACTGGACATCCCTGCGCTTGTGATCTGCTCTCTCCTTCATAGATTGCTGAGCAGTAAGTAAATTCTGTTGCAACTGTTGTAAAATAACCTGCCTATCAAGTAGAGCAATATCGACCTCTCTCACGAGTGCAGAATTGGAAACATAATCCAAAATGGAAGGTGGATCTCTACCAAAGACTGCCTTGAAGGGTGTCATGCCTGCTGATGTATGATAAGCCGTATTATAACAATACTCAGCCCAATGTAGAATTTTGGACCACCTTTTAGGAAAATATGCAACAAAACATCTCAAGTATTGCTCTAAAACTCGATTTACAACTTTGGATTGCCCATCAGATTGAGGATGATAGGCTGTAGTTCTCTTAAGTTGTGTTCCACTCTGGGTAAATAGCTCCACCCAAAACCTGCTGAGAAAAATGGAATCCCTGTCTGTGATGAGTGAGCGTGGAAGACCATGAAGCTTACAGACCATGGTTGAAAAAATAGAGGCCACCTTAGCTGCTGAATACTGTTGAGGTAGTGGACCAAAATGAGCTTGTTTGGATAAACGATCCACAACTACAAGAATAGTAGTAAAACCATGTGAGAGTGGAAGACCCACTATGAAATCCATAGACAAATCTTCCCAAATTTGCTGTGGAATGGGGATTGGCTGTAACAAACCAGCAGGTGCTTGTGTTTGATACTTAACCTGTCACAAAAGCTTTGACAAAATCTCTCCATTTGGGCCAAGTGAAACTAGCTGAAACTCGGACCATTGTTTTCTGTATTCCAGGATGTTCACTCATGAGGGTTGAGTGACTTTCTTGTAAAACTTGCTGAATGAGTGGGGATAAGGGATCCAGTAAGAGTTTCCCTTTATAAAACAACAACCCTCCATGTACTTTATAATGAGCACTAATACTGGAATCAGTTTCCAGGTTCCTATAGAGCTGCTGAAAAAAATTGGAAGACTGATTCTCCTTCTTGAGTGCCTCCAGTAGGTCAATCTGCACTGTTGATGCTGTGATGAGTGACATGAGGACAGGATATCGAGAAAGAGCATCTGCAGCCTGGTTTTCTTTTCCTGGTTTGTAAACAATGGTGTATTCGAAACCCAATAGCTTGGTCAAGTAGTATTGTTGCTCAGGTGTTTGTATCACCTGATCCAAAAGACTCCTCAAACTCTTTTGATCAGTTTTTATAGTGAACCTCTTGCCTAACAAATATTGTCTCCATTTTTGACTGCCTCTGTAATTGCATAAAGCTCTCGAACATATGTCGAAGCCTTTTGCATCCTCAATGCTAGCTTTTTGCTGAAATATGAAATAGGGTGTTCTTGTTGTAGAAGAACTGCTCCCACAGCCAGATCAGAGGCATCAGTTTCAATGGTGAATTCTTGACTGAAATCAGGCAGAATCAGGACAGGGGCAGTGGTCATTGCAACCTTGAGATTCTCAAAAGCCTTTTGAGCTGCAACATTTCAAAGAAAGGAATCCTGTTTCAGTAATGCAGTAAGAGGTGAGGCAATGGCTGCATAATGACAAATAAACCTGCGGTAGTAGCCAATTAATCCTAAAAAACCCTTAATTCTTTAAGGTTCTTTGGGATAGGCCAATCCAACATGACTTGGATTTTGTTCTGGTCCATTCTTAATCCCTCGGCTGAAACCACATGGCCTAGGTAGTCTACCTTTTTTTTGTGCAAAAGAGCATTTACTTCTCTTGATGAAAAACTGATGCTGCTGAAGAGTGGTCAGTACAAGCCTCAACTGCTGCAAGTGGAGATAAAATGTGGGGCTGTATATAAGGATATCATCAAAGAAGACAGCTACAAATTTGCGAAGATAAGGTTGTAAAATGAGGTTCATGGTTGCTTGAAATGTTGATGGAGCATTGGTTAAGCCAAAAGGCATTACCAAGAACTCATAGTGTCCTTGATGAGTTCTAAAGGTTGTCTTGTGCATATCATTAGGGTGAACCCGAAGTTGGTGATAATCAGCTCTCAAATCCAACTTTGAAAAATATTGGGAACCACCTAGCTCATCCATCAACTCATCTGTTGTTGGGATAGGAAAACGATCCTTGATGGTGATGTTATTTAAGGCTCTATAGTCAATGCAAAATCTCCAAGAGCCATCTTTTTTTTTTTAACTAAGAGCACTGGAGAGGAGAAAGGACTGGTGCTTAGCCTTATGAAACCAGAATCAAGCATTTGTTGGACTTGCTTTTCAATTTTGGTCTTCTGATAGTGAGGGTATCTATACGACCTCACATTAATTGGAGAAGCTTGAGTTTGGAGATGGATTTCATGATCCAATACCCGATGAGGGGGAAGTGCCTTTGGTTCAGTGAATAGCTCCTCAAATTCAGAAAGAATGAGTTGCACTTCAGGACAGTTGTCAGCAGGTAATTCTGAATGAATCGAGTCTAACAAGGTTAGCTGAAACAGAGAAGCTACCTGTCCTCTGTGTTGTAACTTGCGAAACTGATTTAAGGAGATAGGACCAGCATGATTTTCCCCGTGTAGTTTAATTGTTTCACCAGCCCATACAAACTCCATAGTTAGTTTGCTGTAATCTAACATCACTGGACCCAGTACTTGGAGACATTGAACTCCCAACACCATGTCTGCCCCTTGAATGGGAAGAACATAAAAATCCACTAAGAATATGTGCTGTTGAATTTGTACAGGTACAGCTTGACAAAAACCTTCACATTTGAGGATTTGGCCATTTCCAACCATGACATCAAATTGTTGATCACGAGACATAGGCAAACTGAGGGCTGAGACTACCTTTGGTTGTAAAAAGTTATGAGTGCTACCACCATCAACTAGCAAGCTCATTTCTGATTTACCAATAAAACTAATGAAATAGAGTATCTGAGGAACCATAATGCCAGACAATGCATGGAGGCTAATTTATGGTGTAATGGATCATTGCAATCAGGTTCAAGGCAATTATTGGGTTGTGTTTCATCTGCGGTTGGAGAATCAGAAGAGTAAAGAGAAAACTCTTCATCTGGAACAATCAGAATATGGACAGAAGCTTTGCATTTATGGCCAAAAAAATATTTTTCTTTACATGCAAAACAAAGATTTTTTTCTCGACGTTCTTGTATTTGACTTTGGGATAGTTTCTGTGTATATGGTTTTGGTTGGTAAGGTGTATGAACAGTGGTAGTTGGTTTAGGAGTGAATTGATTGGAAATTGTTTTTGGAGTTGGTAACAAGGGTGGAAGTGGAGAGTGTAATTTGGGTGGATAAGGAGAATACGGTTTGTGTGGTATTTCCTTGAGAGACAGTTTGGCCTCTTGAATCTTTGCTAAAGATATGGATCTGGTCATTGTGGAAGGACGAAAGGAAGCCACTTCTTGCTGAATTACAGGTTTCAACCCAAAAACAAAGCAACTAAGTAAGAACGATTCAGAAAAACCATGTACCTTATTGGAGAGTGTCTCAAATTCCTCCTAAAATTCCAGAACAGATCCTTTTTGCATGAGTTTGGATAACTGTCCTTGGTAATCTTCCAGTTCAGAAGGACCAAAACGCACTTGAAGTGCTTGGATAAACGAGTCCCAGGATGCAATATTGGTATTCTTACGCAGCCATTGATACCAAGCCAGAGCTTTGCCATCAAAATAAATTGGTGTAATCCGAAGCTTCTGATCTTCATCAATGTTGGAAAACTCAAAGAATTGTTCAACTTTGAAAATCCAACCCTGAGGATCGCATGACCCATCGAATTTGGGTACTTTGAGACGGACATTACGTGCGGCTTGATTATCTTTCAGATTGGAGTGGTTGGATGTGTTGCCAGAAGTAGCTGAATGTTCTCTGTGGGTATAAAAAATGGCATCAAGCTTGCAAGCGATTTCCTGAAATTTCTTCGTCATTTGTTCTTTCAAAACTTCAATTTCCGCTTGTGTGTGATCCAATCGATCATCAAAGGTTCGTGTTCGAGTCTCGGGAGCCATGTTCAACAACTCAATGGAAGCGCCAATTGATAGGATAAACTTACCCAAAGTACAGAATCAGCAGAAAGAGGGAAAGAGGAAAAGAAAGATTTGAGAGAAAGAGATGAGAAAAGGAAATGTTCTTTATTCACTGAGAAGTATATTCAACAACCTCTTATGGTTACAAGAGATCCTATTTATACATGTCATGTTTCCCACCCAATGTGGATGTCACTAACTACTAACTCACAATATTCTCATCTAGCTACATCTCAGTACATGTAAACCTTTTGGGCCTTCTAATTACTCTTCTAGTTCTCCTCTCAGCAATGCTATCCACTGTTGCATTATTATTCTCTTCTTCTCCTTGTTGGGCCTTAATTCTTATTTCGGCCTCATTCTTTGCTTCATCTGTTGGTCCAGCTCCTATTTCATTTATTTCACTCATATCACACCTACTTTTAGTTTCCACTTGCACCTTCGTTGCTCTAATTCATCTATCTCTAACTTGTATCGGATCATATTTTACGCCTTATCCCTCTAGAGGAAATTCAAACGAGTTGTTTGGATATCGTACAAAACTTTATGGATTTTTTTTTTTCGATTTTTAAATTCCCATACAGGTATTTCGCCCTTCAGCTTTTTGGGGAAAATCACAGGTAAGTTAGGAAATTATTTTCTTTCAATCTGAATTATTGAAATCTAGGTCTCTATATCGAATTTAATTCACGTACTTGTGAGGTAGGAAATTTCTTTCATTCAATATGAACGGTTGAACTCTAGGTCAATATATTGACCATTATGCACGTTCTTATGAATTTTCAGGATGTCATTCCGGTCCATATTGTCGACAATTGTGTTCATCTGTAGTTATTATGTTAGGTCTATATATCGAGTTTAATGCACGTACTTGTGAGGCAGGAAATTTCTTTCATTCAATATGAACGGTTGAAATCTAGGTCAATATATTGACCATAATGCACGTTCTTATGAATTTTCAGGATGTCATTCCGGCCCATATTGTCGACAATGTGTTCATCTGTAGTTATGTTTGGTTGATCATTTACTCTCGAGTTTACTTTACCTACTTTAGTGATGGGCTAGGACCAGGAATTGACACAATATTTTATTTTTTATTTTTAAATGATGCATAACAATTCTCTGATATGTACTCGGTTTTGTTGGATCTATTGTAGTTATTATATATAAAGTTTCGTTATATCTGATAATGGGGCTGCAACGCCAAAGAAAGGGGAAAAAGGTAAAAGGGTAAGGGAATAGATGAAAAAAAATTATGTGCAATTTTTATATATAAGATGCGGATGACTTATGCATATAATTATAAGTCAATTATAACATTGTCATATAAAAAAGGTTGGGTGAACAATAAGTTTGAATGGAGCTTCAAAGGTCTTAATCACTAAAGACTTAACTAGCTAGCAAATGATAAAACTAAAAAAATAAATATTTTAAAGTTTTTAAAATATAATGACCTCTATGAATCGGGTGGACCACCACTGTTACACAGAACAATGGAACCCGAGATCCCCGACCCAAATCCACCAAGACTACCCATTTCGAATAGGGGAACGCCCCAGCGGCCGCCACCAAATAGGCATACACCAGTCCCCAGCATGAACAAGAAGACACCTTAAACTTATTATGGTTGGTCACTGTACTGATTTCCCTATTACACTGCAATACTACATGGCCTCCTTTCTACAAATGCACTTGCGTCTTTTAATTACCTACTTATTAAATAAGTGCTGCAGCTTCATCTTTAGCTGCAGCTTCATCTTTTCCTGCTTAATTAATTAATATTACGTATTAATGGGCAATAGCATCTGTAATTCGGTATTGTTGTTATGCAAAGTGTAATGGGTGATAGATAGTCTGTATACTCTTTAAACATGAAAAAGATAAATCATGTTAAAAATAAATATTTTTTATTTTTATTTCTGCAGAAAATTAAATGATTTGCACAATGGATTAATGAATAAAAAAAATTAAAAGTTCGAGCTTTTTAATTTTTAAGATGTTCTTTTTCCGGGTTCCCATCTTTCTTTTCTAATTATACTATTATTCTAAAATTTTATGTACAAATTCTATACTTTCAAATATAATGACAAATCATTCAATTTTCTTTTCCCTTTTAAAACGTTGAGAATGTCACGGAAAAGAGTTTAGTCCCAAAGGGAGATTTTGCACACTAGGTTGTTGTTGGTTCATCTCATGTACGTATTTTAAGTTATAATTTGTACAGGGAAGGGTTCAAAAATTGGTATGCGCCAAACAATAGGCTTCTACACCCTCTATTTCCTTTTGTTATCTCTCTTTTTATCAAGTTATATGAAAAAGAAGAAAAATAGATTACTGAATATAGTTTTAGAAAGAAAAATATAATAAAGAAAAGGGGCATGTTTAAGTACTGTAAATTGTCACAAGCCTATTGCATTTTATACTAGTACTGGAAAAGTATTACACACACGAGTATTATTAGAGGTGAGGATGTGACCGTTGTGCAAGAAAATGATGAGTGTAAAAAAATGTTAGTGAAGAAAAGGTAGTTAGGAATTAATTTCATCATAAAGCCTTTAACAAGTAGAAAGTGTAGGGTAAAGTGTTATCACATCTTTAATAGACTCTAAATGTTTTATATAGACTTGGGCTGTTAAGGTTAAAGTGTGAGTTTACATAACTCATTTATATTCCTAATTAAAATCATAAAAAAAAAAACTACAATCGAAACAACAAAATAGATAACATAACAGGGAACTCTATTGTCACTTTTTTTTTTTAACGGAAATATGTTTTTCATGTTATTTAAGACAAACACAAAAAAATGATGTAACCCACTAAAAAAAAGAAAGAGAAAAAAAAATTGGTCCTACAGAATTTTTGTGTGTTGTATGAGTGAAAAACATATTTTCCTTTTATTAATAAAGAAAAAAGGAACACTTGTCTCACTCCCGGATCCTAGTTCATCACTAAAACGCGGGAAGTAAACTTAAAAGCTAATAGTCAACCAAATCGGAAATAACTACTCATAAACACAATTGTCAATTGTCAACAATATGTAGTGTCCGGAATAACAATCCGAAAATTCACAATATGTGCATTACACTCAACATAAAGACCTAGATTTCAACCGTTCCGATTGAACGATAAGAAATTTCCTATCACACCTATCATTTTCCCTCATAAGCTGAAGGGAGAAATGCCTATATTGGAATTGAAAAATTGAAAACAAATTAAAAAAAATTTATATGAATTCCAATTTGGTTTTCTGAATTTCCTGTATGTAGTTATTACCATAAAAAAATTGCAGAAACACATAAGGAGAACCATTATCGCACGACGACAACAATTATATATATGCTTGTCTCTTCCACTATTGATTAGGGAATTTTTTCTTAAGATAGTTATATTGGTGAGTGATCAAATAATTATCATTCAATAGCTCTAGCAATAAAAATATCTTATTAGAAGGTAAAAGAGAGTAAAGGAAAAATATTGATTTCATTGATTGTGGTAATTGATTTGTACAATGAGTGAGCTCTTATATAGAAGAGCATAACAGAAAAGAGAGATCTAGAATATCATTAAAATACTAAAGTACCCTTATACCTAATATCTAATACTCCCCCTCAAGATGGAGAGTGAACAAGGAGAACTTCCATCTTGAACAAGAAAAATCAAGAAAACATAATAACCAAATAACATAAGCATCAGCCAGTAAAGAAACAGTAATGGAATGGAGCTATAATGTGCTGGAATGGACATCAGCAAAGAAAGGAAGGGCTGGGATGGACATCAGCAACCTAATATGAACTGCTGGGGTGGACATCGGCAAAATCAAACGTTCTGAAATGAACTGCAGCAACATGAACAATGCTCCCCCTGAATAAGAAGCCAACATAAACAATGCTCTCCCTGAATAGGAAGCCAAAATAAAGCCATAAAATATAAGAATCAAAATAAGAAACATATCTGACGTAAAGGTAGATAAAGAAAAAAAATGAGATAGGGCAGAAAAAAAAATTATAGATCTAATAGATGGAGACTGCGAAGACTGAACATAGCTGGTCTTGTTAAAGACTGAACATATATAGAAAAAAAAATATAGGATGGGGATTGACGGTAGGACCTTATGGCTTAACATAAGAGGTACTTGCTAAAGAGTGGTGAGGAGAAACAGATGGAAGAAAATCGAAAAAAATGCATGATAAAAATAATAAAATTCACAAGATCAGATCTGGAAGACGCATGGAGATGAGGCGTAATTAGATCGGAGAAAAAAAACGTGGATATGAATCAGAACAGAAACAACCGGATAAAAAGAAGACACGGTTAGAGGTGACCAAAACGCAGATCTGAAAAACAACACAGATCTGGAACAGAAACGGCCGGAGGAATGGATGATGCGCCCGGAGAATGAAACGCGGTCGGAGATGATGACCGGAAAAGAAGACGAACATGGCCGGAAGAAGAAAACCGCGGCAGGAGGAGACCAAAACGCAGATCTGAAAGCAACACAGATCTGGAACAAAAAAAACAGCCGGAGAAAAGGAAGACACGGCCGGAGGAGATAAAAGCGCAGATCTGAAAGCAACACAGATCTGGAACCGAAACAGCCGAAGAAGGTTTTCAGGAAAGCCATTGAAGAAGACGACCCGAAGCAAAAATTAAAAAAAAAATGGACATAGAAAAATAAAGGAGAAAGAGTAGCTCTAAAAAAAAATTCACAGATGGGGATCAGATCTGGAAGAAAGGAAACAAAAAGAGAAAAAAAAAAGTGATCGCAGCGGAATCTCTATTCATGGAGGATAAAAATGCTCTGATACCATATTAGAAGGTAAAAGAGAGTAAAGGAAAAATATTGATTTCATTGATTGTGGTAATTGATTTGTACAATGAGTGAGCTCTTATATAGAAGAGCATAACAGAAAAGAGAGATCTAGAATATCATTAAAATACTAAAGTACCCTTATACCTAATATCTAATACTCCCCCTCAAGATGGAGAGTGAACAAGGAGAACTTCCATCTTGAACAAGAAAAATCAAGAAAACATAATAACCAAATAACATAAGCATCAGCCAGTAAAGAAACAGTAATGGAATGGAGCTATAATGTGCTGGAATGGACATCAGCAAAGAAAGGAAGGGTTGGGATGGACATCAGCAACCTAATATGAACTGCCGGGGTGGACATCGGCAAAATCAACAGTTCTGAAATGAACTGCAGCAACATGAACAATGCTCCCTCTGAATAAGAAGCCAACATAAACAATGCTCTTCCTGAATAGGAAGCCAAAATAAAGCCATAAAATATAAGAATCAAAATAAGAAACATATCTGACGTAAAGGTAGATAAAGAAAAAAAATGAGATAGGGCAGAAAAAAAAAATTATAGATCTAATAGATGGAGACTGCGAAGACTGAACATAGCTGGTCTTGTTAAAGACTGAACATATATAGAAAAAAAAAATATAGGATGGGGATTGACGGTAGGACCTTATGGCTTAACATAAGAGGTACTTGCTAAAGAGTGGTGAGGAGAAACAGATGGAAGAAAATTGAAAAAAATGCATGATAAAAATAATAAAATTCACAAGATCAGATCTGGAAGACGCATGGAGATGAGGCGTAATTAGATCGGAGAAAAAAAACGTGGATATGAATCAGAACAGAAACAACCGGATAAAAAGAAGACACGGTTGGAGGAGACCAAAACGCAGATCTGAAAAACAACACAGATCTGGAACAGAAACGGCCGGAGGAATGGATGATACGCCCGGAGAATGAAACGCGGTCGGAGATGATGACCGGAAAAGAAGACGGACATGGCCGGAAGAAGAAAACCGCGGCAGGAGGAGACCAAAACGCAGATCTGAAAGCAACACAGACCTGGAACAAAAAAAGCAGCCGAAGAAAAGGAAGACACGGCCGGAGGAGATAAAAGCGCAGATCTGAAAGCAACACATCTGGAACCGAAACAGCCGGAGAAGGTTTTCAAGAAAGCCATTGAAGAAGACGACCCGAAGAAAAAATTAAAAAAAAAAATGGACATAGAAAATTAAAGGAGAAAGAGTAGCTCTAAAAAAAAATTCACAGATGGGGATCAGATCTGGAAGAAAGGAAACAAAAAGAGAAAAAAAAAAGTGATCGCAGCGGAATCTCTATTCATGGAGGATAAAAATGCTCTGATACCATCTTAGAAGGTAAAAGAGAGTAAAGGAAAAATATTGATTTCATTGATTGTGGTAATTGATTTGTACAATGAGTGAGCTCTTATATAGAAGAGCATAACAAAAAAGAGAGATCTAGAATATCATTAAAATACTAAAGTACCCTTATACCTAATATCTAATACTCCCCCTCAAGATGGAGAGTGAACAAGGAGAACTTCCATCTTGAACAAGAAAAATCAAGAAAACATAATAACCAAATAACATAAGCATCAGCCAGTAAAGAAACAGTAATGGAATGGAGCTATAATGTGCTGGAATGGACATCAGCAAAGAAAGGAAGGGCTGGGATGGACATCAGCAACCTAATATGAACTGCCGGGGTGGACATCGGCAAAATCAACAGTTCTGAAATGAACTGCAGCAACATGAACAATGCTCCCCCTGAATAAGAAGCCAACATAAACAATGCTCTCCCTGAATAGGAAGCCAAAATAAAGCCATAAAATATAAGAATCAAAATAAGAAACATATCTGACGTAAAGGTAGATAAAGAAAGAAAATGAGATAGGGCAGAAAAAAAAAATTATAGATCTAATAGATGGAGACTGCGAAGACTGAACATAGCTGGTCTTGTTAAAGACTGAACATATACAGAAAAAAAAATATAGGATGGGGATTGACGGTAGGACCTTATGGCTTAACATAAGAGGTACTTGCTAAAGAGTGGTGAGGAGAAACAGATGGAAGAAAATTGAAAAAAATGCATGATAAAAATAATAAAATTCACAAGATCAGATCTGGAAGACGCATGGAGATGAGGCGTAATTAGATCGGAGAAAAAAAACGTGGATATGAATCAGAACAGAAACAACCGGAGAAAAAGAAGACACGATTGGAGGAGACCAAAACGCAGATCTGAAAAACAACACAGATCTGGAACAGAAACGGCCGGAGGAATGGATGATGCGCCCGGAGAATGAAACGCGGTCGGAGATGATGACCGGAAAAGAAGACGGACATGGCCGGAAGAAGAAAACCGCGGCAGGAGGAGACCAAAACGCAGATCTGAAAGCAACACAGACCTGGAACAAAAATAACAGCCGGAGAAAAGGAAGACACGGCCGGAGTAGATAAAAGCGCAGATCTGAAAGCAACACAGATCTGGAACCGAAACAGCCGGAGAAGGTTTTCAGGAAAGCCATTGAAGAAGACGACTCGAAGCAAAAATTAAAAAAAAAATGGACATAGAAAATTAAAGGAGAAAGAGTAGCTCTAAAAAAAAATTCACAGATGGGGATCAGATCTGGAAGAAAGGAAACAAAAAGAGAAAAAAAAAGTGATCGCAGCGGAATCTCTATTCATGGAGGATAAAAATGCTCTGATACCATATTAGAAGGTAAAAGAGAGGAAAGGAAAAATATTGATTTCATTGATTGTGGTAATTGATTCGTACAATAAGTGAGCTCTTATATAGAAGAGCATAACAAAAAAGAGAGATATAAAGTATCATTAAAATACTAAAGTACCCTTATACCTAATATCTAATATATCTCATTATCTACCATAAAATTATTTAGTTCTAACATTTAGAGGCAAGCGGAAAATCTAAATGATACATTTAAGAGGTAAGGCGGGATCTTTGACCCGATGATAAGGGAACATACCACGTTGCATTGTTTTCACAAAAACATGATACCAAATGTTGTTTCCGACAGCTTTGAATTATGTTACATTGCCGGGCAGCCACTCAAGTCACATTTCAAGATATGTTAATGAGGTACATAAGAAGATCTTCAGGTTGAAATGACATTATTACTATCTTACTACTGATTACTTATTACCACTACCATTTGCAGTCTTGGTGTGGCTCTACAAATTTTCGTACGGTTATTTGTGTTAATAGTTTGATAAACGCAATATCTTTTGGGGCTGCATCTTGTTATTGATAGGTCATGTCCCTTCAATAATTGATTACAAAAGGACAAATGATTGAAAACAATTGGATTTAATTATTATACGTGCCAGCATATGAAAGACCTCCTACATGCTAAAGGTCGAAGGACTTTGATGTTGTCCATAAGCTTAGATAAGATTTTCTCAAATTAAAGCTATATGAAGATCAAAAAAATGAAGCAAACTATATAGTTTAGATTTTTAGATTTTTGTTACACACTTGTTATTGTTAGTAATGTGAATCTCCACTTACAATCAGAGAAAAAGCAAAAGTTGAAAAATGTATATTCATTCTGTTATTTTTTCTATACAGTACTGTACATCACCATATATAGGAGAAGAAGTAACAAATTCAGAGAAGAGACTAACAAATTCTGTTACAACCACTTGGATGACGTGGCCACTAATAAAAGAGAAAAAGACTAAAAAATCCAAAAATAAAGAATGTGATATTCTAATACTCCCCCTCAAGATGGAGACTGTATATTAAGAACTCTCATCTTGGAGAGAAGAGTAGAAAAATGACTTGGATGAAGAGCTTTGGTCATTACGTCAGCAATCTAATGAGAGGAGGCGATGTGGAAGGTTTTCACTTGGCCACGAACAATACAATCACGGATGAGATGATAGTCAATCTCAATGTGCTTCGTACGCTCATGAAAGACCCGATTATCTGCATTATGAAGAGAAGATTTGTTGTCACAGAACAGATGTGCAGCAGAAGGATGGGAGACACCAAGATCCTTCAGTAACTGTAAAAGCTAGAGGACTTCGCAAGATGCATTTTCCATTGACCGGTATTTAGCCTCTGCTGAGCTTCGGGAAATTGTTTACTGCTTCTTTGATTTCCATGAAATGAGAGAAGCTCCAAGAAAAATAAAAAAACCAGATACAGATCGACGGCTATCTAAACAAGAGGCCCAGTCTAAATCACAAAAAACCTTTAGATGCGAAGATGAGGTAGAAGGAAAAAATAGACCTTGACCAACAGTAGACTTGACAGAGGCAAGTATTCTGTGAGCTTCTTGGAGATAAGGAACCCGAGGATCAGCCATGTATTGGCTAAGATGATTCACTGCAAAAGAAAGATCTGGCCGTGTGATGGTTAAGTATAGAAGTCGTCCAATGAGTCTTCTATAGGAAGTTGGATCAGGTAAGGGGTCCCCATTGGTTGATGATAACTTCAAGTTGACATCCATTGGGGTGGATTTTGGCTTGCAACCAGATAGCCCAGCATCTTACAAAATATTCAGTGCATAGTGGTGCTGACAAATGGAGATACCTTTAGATGATCGAGCTACTTCAAGGCCCAAAAAATATTTGAGAGGTCCAAGGTTTTTAAGCTTGAATTTGCTATCCCGAAGAGAGGTAAGGAGTTATACTTCAAGTAAATTGTTAGAGGCAACAAGGATATCATCCACATAAACAAGAAGAGCAACAAAACAAGATTCAGAATGCTTTGTAAACAGAGAGTGATCAGCCTTAGACTGTGAAAAACCAAGAACAGATAAAGCTGAAGAGAATTTTGCAAACCATTGTCTAGATGCTTGTTTAACCCCATATACTGACTTGTGTAATTGACACACAACATTAGGGATAGATTCTCCTTGCCCACGATAACCAGGAGGCAATTGCATATAAACTTCTTCCATTAAATCTCCATGTAAAAAAACATTATTGACATCTAATTGAATTAGATTCCAATTATTAAGAGCAGCAAGGGCAAGCAGTGTACGTACTGAAGTTAACTTGGCTACGGGTGAAAATGTATCAGAAAATTCCACTCCTACTTGTTGAGTGAAACCCTTTTGCCACCACCCGTGCCTTATACCTGTCAACAGAACCATCTGAGTTATATTTAACTTTATAGACCCATTTGCAGCCAACACTATTTTTGTTGGGGGGAAGAGAAATAATAGACCGTGTGTTATTTTGTTGCAAAGCCAGAATTTCAGCATCCATAGCTGCCTGCTACTCAGGAAGTTGAGATGCCTCAGAAAAGGATGTTGGCTCATAGTGAATGGACAGAGAATTAATAAGGGCAGTGTGAGAGGGTAAAAGTTTTTTTGTAGGAAAGGAAATTAGAAAGAGGATGAGCTGCGGAGGATGAGCAAACATATTCAGCCAAATGTGAGGGAGGGTGTCTAACTCTAATGGGACGGTGAGTGGGCAAAATGGCTGAAGAGGGTTCGCTTGGAGAAATAACAGTGGTAGGGGAAATAGGAAAAGGAGAAATATGAGGTGTGTTTGAGGCAAAGGGAAAAATTGTTTCTACAAAAGTGACATCCCTATAGATGAAGGTTCTGTTAGAGGCTAAATCAAGCAATTTGTAACCTTTAAAACCATGAGGGTAGCCAAGAAAAATAGCAGGAACAACCCGAGGGGAAAATTTGTGGCGTGATTTGGGAAGAGTAGACCCATAACAGAGGCAGCCAAAAATGCGCAAGTGATCATATACAGGAGGTTTGTTTGAGAGTAGTTCAAAAGGGGTTTTGTGAGATAGTAAAGGGGAAAGGGTCCTGTTTATCAAATATATAGCTGTGGATACACAGTCTTGCCAGTATGTAAGTGGTATATGGGATTGGAAGTGTAGTGCGCGAGCTACATTGAGGATATGTTGGTGTTTTTGCTCCACCACTGAGTTCTGCTGCGGACGATCAACACAAGAGTGATGAATCTGAATGCCTTTAGAATGAAAAATGTCAGATATCATAAACTCAGGAGCATTTTCACAATGTATGGCTTTTATGGAGGCATTATATTGATTTTGTACAAGATGAATGAAGTTAAGAAAAATAGAACGAAAATCAGATTTACATTTTAAAAAATATGCCCATGTAAAACGGGTAGCATCATCAACAATAGTGAGAAAATATTTTAAACCTTCAACAGAAAGGGGCTGAAAAGGTCCCCAAATGTCACAATGTATAAGGGTAAAAGGAATAGAAGACAACTTTGGATTCAAAATGAACGGTAAATGATTTTGTTTTGCAAGAGGGCATACATTACAATGATGTGAGGATGCTATATTTTCAGTATTATGCAAAACATCCTTCATGGAATTCAAGACAGAAAAAGAAAGATGACCTAGTCTAGCATGCCAAAGTACGGGACTAGGCTTATTTACCGCAAAACAGAGGGATGAGGGAACAAAAATTTGGGGAAAAAGAGAACAAACGTCGAGGACATAAGGATTTCCACAACGCTTAGCAATCCCAATCGTCGTTACCGTTGTAGGTTCCTGTAAGATGCAATGAGAAAAAGTAAAGTTAGCAACGAGAGAGGAATCGCGAGTGAGAGCACTTATGGACAGAAGATTAAAGGTAAAAGAGGGAACAAACAAAACATTTTGAAGATTTAAAGAAGGGGAAAGAGATATACTGACAGAACCAACCACGGGAACAGTCGAGCCATTGGGAAAAGACACGACAGAAGCCATAGAAGGTGAAGAAAGTTGGGAACGAAAAAATAAACGGGAGGAAAAACACACATGGTGAGTAGCACCAGTGTCTAGGATCCAACAAGAATCAGAGAATGAAGAAGTAGAAACAGTACCGTTGAAGCTAGCGACAGATGGAGAGCCATTGTTGACGGAGTTAGCAGATGACGTGACCGGAGCAGCAGAATGCTTGTGGAGGAGAGAAAGGAGGTGCGCATATTATGCTTGGTTGATGATTGTGGGGGGTGCTGGAGAAAAATTAGGGTAAGGAACGGCTGGATTGGGGAAAGTGGGGAAGGGCTGGTGAGAGATAGTGGAGTTAGAATGGGCCGAGTGACTTTGAGCCGAGTTTGAGTTAAAATTGGGTTTGGGGAATCTAGGCTTGTACCCTGGGGGAAATCCATGGAGACGGAAGCATTTGTCCTTCACATGCCCCTGAGCATGACAGTGGGTACAAAAAAGACGGGGGTGACGGGGATTAGTGGTGGCAGCAACCACCGAAGAGGTGGAATCAGTTGGGGAGGCAGGTGTGGTAGATACTGAATTTAGAAGCGGTGTATCAGGAGTGGCAGGAACAACTATAGAGATCTGGAGTTGCCTTTCTTCTTGAAGGACCAGGGAAAAAACTTGAGCAAGAGATGGAAAAAGATACATCAGTAGGATCCAGGCACGCACTGAAGAAAAGGAGTCGTTGAGACCCATCAGAAATTGGAGAGCATTATGCTGCTCCTGAGAAGTTGAGAGATGACGCAAACCACCACAAGTACATGTTGGAAGGGGAATGTGGCTCTGAAGTTCTTCACAGAGAGTCTTCAACCTGGTGTAATAAGTGTTCACATCTAAGATATATATATATATATATATATATATATATATATATATTTATATTTATTTACTTATATTTATATTTATATTTATAATTATAGATAATATATATTATTGTGGCTATATATATATATTTATAAGATAATAATCATCTAAAATTAAATAAGTTAAATTATACATCTTAGAAAGGATCTCCAGGTTCGAAATGAAAAAGAAAATAATATCTGATTTCCTTGGAATTTTAGAATATGCATATTGATACTATGATGGTCACTGAACCATATTTGTGAGTGCATTGGATTCTATTTGTGGTGTGGACCCTTGTGATAATGAGTTTGAGTCAGAGGGGCATACAGGTACAGGTAAGCTTCTGGTCCTCGGATTGTTCCTCTATTTGTTCCACCAACCTCCATGGGAGGGTGGTTTATGTGCATGGTATGCTCTGGTAAAAATCATATACATACTAATATTTTCCTGAGATTGTGGATATGTCTGTTGATGTAATGTATGGATGTGATGTTAGTACTTGTACGATCAGGCAGTAACCCTGGTGTGCAAGGTATGAGGCAGCATCCCTCATGTTTGGTGGTAGCAGACGTGTATAAACCCTATCCTGTTCCTTGGCCAGTCGAACCACATATGCATACATCACATACATGAGATATTATTATTGTTGTTGAGATATTACTGTGGAATATGGAGTATTGCTGATTGAATGAATTGTTATAATATGCCTATGCATTTTATCTGTTTTGAATTTATTATATACTTGTAAGTGAGCTTGGGGCGAAAAAGTCCTTGAGGACCCCTTGTCTTACTGAGGTTTCTTTTTAGAAATCTCACCCCGTCTGGGGGACATTTTCAGGTTCAGATAGTTATATGGAGGACTCTAGAGGCAAGAGGCCGGAGATATTTAGTTGATAGTATGCTTGCACGGAGATTTACTGTGTTTTATATATATGACTTATGCTGAGACTTGATGTTGTTACATTTTAATCAGACTTGGTTAATTATATTTGTGTGAGAAGGGGGATTCATAGTTGAATTAGTGAGCTTCCGTGTTATGATTTAATTAATTAAGCAGGGTTTATTTACCATATGTATGTTAATACACCGGGTGCACACAGGGTGTTACAGTCTTCAACCTGGTGTAATAAGTGTTCACATCGAGGGATCCTTGGTGTAGAGAAGAGATTGCTTGCTTCAACTGAAAATTTCGAGGACCATTTGCTTGTTGAAATCGAGTTCATAAGTCATTCCAGACATCAAAAGCGTTGGAGAAGTAGACCAAGCTGTCAGCAATTGCCTTAGAAACAGAATTAAGAATCCAAGAGATAACCATCGAGTTACACCGATTCCACGCGGGAAATAACAGCAGTATCAGGAGGGCGAGGAATAGAACCATCAATGAAGACTGATTTCTTCTTGGCAGTGAGAGCAAGGAGCATGGATCTACTCCATGAACTGTAATTGGTGCCATCGAGTGAGTGAGTAACCAAAATTAAGCCAGGATGATCACTGCTCTGAAGGAAATAGGGACTGGAAGCATCTTCCATTAAAGAAGATGAACCAGATGAAATCTCAGGGGATGGAGGAGGACGTTGATGGCCACGAGCCATCAAAAATTGCTATCTGATACCATATTAGTAATGTGAATCTGCATTTACAATCAGAGAAAAGGCAAAAGTTGAAAAATGTATATTCATTCTGTTATCTTTTCTGTACAGTGTACATCAGCATATATAGGAGAAGAAGTAACAAATTCAGAGAAGAGACTAACAAATTCTGTTACAACCACTTGGATGACGTGGCCACTAATAAAAGAGAAAAAGACTAAAAAATCCAAAAATAAAGAATGTGATATTCTAATAGTTATATTCATTTTATCATCGTAGTTTACAATGCATAACATACATTTTATATTTATTTAATATTAAAAATAAAAAACAGTAAAGGTGTGTTTTAAAAGTTGAAAATTGAAGTTTAATTGACTTTTTTGTGATGCTCGCTGTAATCCTCGCTTCAGCAAGATAAACTAGCGAGATGGATGTTTGCTTGCTGTAAGCCTCGCTTCAGCAAGATAAACTAGTGAGATTGAGGCTGTTGGTCGCGGCTTTGCTAACTTCAGTGAGCATGATCAATGAGCTTGAGGCTGTTCCTCGCTGCTTCCCTCGCTTCAATGAGGGTAATAGCGAGCAGGCTTGTGACTTAGTGTAAGAATCTGCACCGTTAAATTAGGAATTTAAATAGATTAATTATGAGTTTAAGAAATAATTCCATGATTGACCTTGAATAAATTGGTAAGATTTAAATAATTATTATAAGGGCTTAATAGCGTTGAAAGTCACTTTTATGACAAAAAGTGCAGATACTGGTTCTGCTTCACGGTATAAATGCGTACCGATGAAGTATCCCGAAAAATTATAATAAGTACATGAATATTCCTAGAAAAATACCTAGGTTGAGTATATCAAGTTTCGAGTCGTAATAATGAGGGTTGATGTCAGAACTAATAACGGCTACGTATAAACGCGTACCGGCAAAGTACTGCAAAAATTATAATAAAAATATGATAAATCCTAAAAAAATGGCTAGGTTAAATCTGAAGATTGAAGTTAAAATGATTAGCGGAGCTGTTAGCGCTAATACCGAAGGATTAGTTTAATGAGCCTATATATATACTAATTGCACAAAACCCTAGACTGATTCTACAACTCCAACGTGACACTCAGAATTTCCTTTGTTCTCCAAGGTTGCCACCTTTCTTCTCTTCATGAAAACTCAAGCAAAACCCACCACTTCTCTTTGATTCTTCCACCTAAACATTGTAAACACTTGGTTGTGTGCTTGGTGAGGGAGAAAGGTACTACCTTTTGAGTTGTAGTTGTTGTTTAGTTTGGGTTGAGGGCTGAGTTCCTTGGTTTGTGGTGAGGGAGTCATCTTCTTGGCACTTGGTGCTTCAAGAAGCTACCTTTGAAGGAAAAGGACAAAACTTGGTGATCATTTTCGTGGTCTTGTGAAGTCAGAACCTTGGAGCTGCGTAGGGAGCTCCAAGACCATTCTTTTCCAATATTTTGAGCCTTTAGGGTATGTTCTTCAACTTTGTACATGAGTTCCTTGTTAAAGATCACATATTGGCATGTTAAGCGATATGATTAAGTAACAAACATGAACACTGGCTTAGATGTGTCTAAAAATGACTTCTTGGACGTATAGAAGTGTTAAAATGGAACCTTGCATGGATATCTTCGTGAAAATGCAAAACTGCATTCTATCACGAAATATCCATATATGATATCCGGATATGGGGTTGGTGATATCCGGATATGGATATCCGGATATGCCCCCGTGAAATATCCAGATATTCTGGGAAATTCGTAGTGTGAGCTGTTCTGTCCAAACA
Source organism: Gastrolobium bilobum (assembly GCF_033153095.1). NCBI lineage: Eukaryota > Viridiplantae > Streptophyta > Magnoliopsida > Fabales > Fabaceae > Gastrolobium > Gastrolobium bilobum. The sequence goes on along the minus strand of NW_026896850.1, from coordinate 20,385 downwards.
GAGACGTGGGTTGGGTTTATGGACCCTATATTGGATAGAATGAACCTCTGTAATGGTGTAAGCAAGTAAGAACATAAAGTAGTGAAGACTTATGGCTTTGGGAGAAGCCTATGGTCGTTAAACGAAAAAGGAAACATTATAGTAATGTAATGAACTTCTAGATGATAAATGTTGATAATGTTTCTGTTATAAACAGATTGTGATTTCACTGTTTGGTGATCGTGGACAAGGGTGATTATATGCATGATGTGTTTTCTGAAATTATGTGATGAATATTAATATGCTATTGAGTTGATTTTAGTGCAATTGCCATATGATATGTATATGGTGCTCCACTTAGACGGTAACTCCTGAGTATGTGGAGACATACAAGATGGTAACTCCGTGGGTGAGGTACAAGAGTACTGTGGGTTGTAGACATACGTAAGTTCTACCTTTTATTCTCTGTCCAATAGAATGTATATGCGCACATGACATTGATATATGCTACATTGCACGGATTTTGAAATGAGAATGATATTATGCTTTTGAACTTATATTGCACATGTAAGTGAGCTTGGAGTGGAGAGATCCTTGAGGGCCCCTTGTCTTACTGAGATTTATTTTTAGAGATCTGATCCCGTGTTGGGGCACATTTTCAGGTACAGATACCTCTGAGGTTGAGACCTCTGGTGGCAGGAGGCCGGAGTTGAGCTGATATATGCATGTCTACCTGTTATCGATTTTGGATTTATATATGTCTTGTTATTAATTATATGGCTATTTGATTTGAGACATTGTTGGCTTTGTTGCCTTATTTGGTGAGCATGGGGGTTGTCCATGCCATATTGATGTTGTTTCTGCTTTTAGTCTTGAGTTGTATAATGTATCAGGATATGGTCCGGTCTACGTGTTGTAGTTCCGTGACTCGATACTATTTATGATATGAGGATATTCAGTTAGTTTTTATTGCAATTTATATACAGGCTATATTTTGAAAAGGAATAAGTAATTCCACTTGGTTAATAATGATGACTCATAATTGGAAAGAAAAAATTAGCTTCCGCATTTAATTAGTTGCGCCATTACCATATGTATGTTTAATACACCGGGGGCACACAGGGTGTTACATTTTATGGTATCAGAGCACTTTCAAGGGAAAAAGCCTGTATGTATTGCAATAACTTTGGATGCCTTGTTCTCTGAATTGTCTTGTAAGTTTCTTTTGGGTTTTTACTATGATGATGCCAGCGTGACCAAATTGTGTGGGCCTGATCAACTCATTCTTTGTGTAACTGACGTGCGCTGTCGAACCCACGCAAAATACCGAGCTTTAGGTTTGTAGTGATATGGCAACTCAGATCATCTTCCAAAGAACCTTCTAGAAATCAGAAACGCTCTTGTAAAATAGGTATAAAGGGAAAGTGAGATTTTGTTGATTTTAAATTTAAATAAAAACATATTTGAAAAAGAGATTTAAAAATCAGAATTAAAAAGCAATCAACCTATGGAATCAGGATTTATTAATTTATTTCATCATTGGATAAAAAGATATAATTATCAATTCGTGATTAACCCCAATCGAATTAGGAATCCTCAAATTCAATTGGAAACCATCTCTAGACTATCGCATAGCGTTTGGGTGAATACAATATCTCAACTATGCGATAGCAGTAGTTTTAATCTGTTCAACTTATGCTTATCGGGTAAATTAATCTGACCATTAAATCTAATGATCAATTTTCCCATAGAGAATGCCATCGCATTATTCAGTTTGAATATCTACAATCGCATGATATTCAATCTGAATTGGAAAAAATGAAATTGAATTAAAAAGTTAAAAACATACCCTCTGAAATAAATTAACGAACCTTTAACCTTAGATTGATTAAAGGTGTTTAACCTAGCATCGCGAGGTTAAACATAATTCAAAATTAAATAAGAAAAGAAGAAGATGATGAAATGAAAAGTGCAGAATTTCGTTAAAGAAAACTGAAAACAATTGTTCAATTCCAAAATATGACTGCCGAAGGGTTTCTTTTACGTTTCCCTTAAATAACCCACATTCACATCGGGTTAGGGTTTCACCACTTCGGCCCATACATAAAATAAAAACTTAATAAAATAAAATAAAATATTAAAACATGGCCTTAGGCCCTAAACACATCGGGTTCTAATCTGATTTACGAGTCGAAACGTCAAATTAAGATTCCAGCAAAAACTCATCATCTTGGGCTCAGGTTTTGACCATCTTCCCGTCCGAATAGGGCTTTAGTAGCTAAAATAGAGATTGTAGCCCTTTCTGTTAGCTGCAAAAAAAAAATAGGAACAGAGTTAATTGGACATCTGTAGAGTGAGATATGGCCAAAATATGAAAGTAGTGTAAATCTGGAAAATTATGACGAAAATCAATTAAACCCAATTAAAATTTAGAATTCTGATTTGACCCAAAAGACCTTTATTTAATTCAAATAAATCGTAAAAATTCCAATCAAGAGTAATAAATAAGTGTAACAAAATATGTGTTATCAAATTCCCCCACACTTATCTTTTTGCACTCCTAGACAAAAACTAAAATAAAAAGCAAAGACTAAGATCAACCAATTCGTTCTAACAATTACCAAGCATACAGAAATTATACAAAGATTACAAGTCTTTAACAGATACATCAATCAGGATAGAAATTCTCTAATATCAAATCACAAGACCCGGTAATCTCAAGTGAAAATGCTGATTACATAAAATGGTCTTTGTAAGAACTCGCACCGTTAATTTAGAAATTTAATTAATTAATTATAAGATTAATGAGATAATTCCATAATTGACCCTAATAATTATGAGAAGGCTTAAATAATTATAGTAAGTGAATAGTAATGTTGAAAGTCGCTTTTCTAACAAAATGTGCAGATACTGGTTCTGCCTCACGGTATAAATGTGTACCGATGAAGTATCCCGGAAAAATATGAAAAGTATGTATATGTCACTAGAATAATATACAGGACTAGCATAACAATTTTCAAGTCAAAATAATGAGAACTGGCTCCAGAACTAATACCAGTTACGTAAAAGCGCGTACCGACAAAGTGCTGCAAAAAATAAAATAAAAATATGACAAATCTTAGAAAAATGGCTAGGTTCTGAGTCTAAATCTTGGGATTAAAATAATAAGTGTAGATATTAGTGCTAATATCGACGATTAATTAAGTGGACCTATTTATACTTAGTGGCACAAAGCCCTAGGTCATTTTGTAGCAATTCCTACGTGAATTTTCTGGACCCCTTGGCTACTGGTCAGTCTCTTCTCATTGCCACCACCTTTCTCTCTATAGAAAACCTTCAAGAGGTTACTTTTCCTCTTGATTTCTTCACAAAATCTTCATACTTGAGTGTGCTTAAGCCTTGAGAGATTGAAAGGTGCTCCATTTATGAGTTTAGCTTCTGAGTTTGAGAGGTTTTGAGGGATGAGTACTGAGTTGGTTGTGGGAGGGGGTCATCTTCTTAGCATTTTGAGCTTCATGGTGCCATTTTGATGGAGAAAGGTCCAAGCTTGAAGTGCATTTTCGTAGTGTTGGAGTGGCTGAACCATAGTGTTGTGTAGAGGACTCCAAGTCTGCCCCTTTTTCTGAGTTTGAGACACTTGAGGTATACCATGATCACCTCTTTTGTATTTTCATGATGTGAACTTGTTTAATCCATTAAAAAGGGAAGCTTTGATCTTTGGAGTTAAGGACTGATAATCTAAGTCTAAAATATGTTAATGAACATCTGTTTACGGAGTCATTGGACTCCATATCGCTGTTGGACCCTTAAAAATGGGATTATGCAGTGACCAGCTCGCATTTCTGCATTCTGTCTGATCAGTATTCAAATACTTTTCGTGGGGTATTCGAATACTCATCAGCAGGTAATCGAATACTCATTGAAGGAGTATTGGGATACTTTTCTGGGAAGAAAAGTATTCGGATACCATAGTGTAGTATTCGAATACTGTTAGGGAAGTATTCGGATGCCATGTGGTATTCGAATACTTAGGTGAAATTATTCGGATACTTTCTGGAGACATGGAGTATTCGGATACTCATCGAGGAGTATTCGAATACCTCCTGCAGAATTTGCATAAAATCACCTAAAACAAGTTGGAAAGCCTTAATCAAACTTAATGGAACCTTGGGCAATGAATATTAATGATTATTTATTGTATAAACAGACTGTGATTGTGCTGTTTGGTGACATTGAGCTAGTGTGGACTTGGCTTGGATTGTTAGCTTGCGAGGTAAGCTTTCGTGTCCTCGGTTTAGCCATTCTTGGTTCCACCATACCCCATGGGGGAATGGTTTAAATGCATGATGTGTTTTCATGTATTGATATTTGAAATGCTGTTGAGCTGTTATGTGCAAGTGCTTCACGATATGCATGTGTTGTACCACCTAGATGGTAAGCCTGAGTATGTAGAGATATACAATAGGGTGATTCTGTAGGTGGGTACAAGTGGCGTCTTGCACTGATTGTAGGTTATATACGTATGTAATTCCTGCATTTCTTTGGCCAGTAGAATATTTTGACACACATGACATGATTATCTGCTGCATTGCACTGTTTTTGGAACTTATACTATTTTACTGCCTTTTGAACTTATATTGCACATGTAAGTGAGCTTGGGGTGGAGAGATCCTTGAGGACCCCTTGTCTTACTGAGATTTTTGTTTAGAGATCTCACCCCACGTTTGGGGCACATTTTCAGGTTCAGGTAACTCGGGGGTTGATACCTCGGGCGACAGGAGGCCGGAGCTGAGTTGAGATTTATGTTGTTTATACTGTTATGCTTGGATGCTGACATGTTCTATATTTATTATTATGTTTTTGTTGTTGATACGATCTTGGGCTTTGATGCCTTATTTGGTGAGCATAGGGATTGTCCATGCCACATTGACTTGACTATGTTGTTTTAGAGTCGCGTTGTATAATGTACCAGGATTATGGTCCGGACTACGTGTTGTAGTTCGGTGATTTAGATACTCACTTTTTTATATATGAGGTTATTCAGTGTATTTAGCTTTTATTGCAATTTACATACAGGCAATGTTTTGAGAAAGGATTAATTAATCAACTTGGTTAATAATAATGACGTCATAATTGAAAAGAAAAAGTTGGTTCCGCATTTTAATTAAGCGCTGCTTAATACAATGATATGATAACAAACCGGGTATACATGGGGTGTTACAATCTCTCACAGGATGCTCTCAATTTTTTCTCTCTTAAGTGTATTAGGTAATCAGTGTATCACTCAAGTCTACTCAAGAAAATTATTCTACCATAGGCCTACTCAAGTTCTACATCTGCACTGCTACTAACACATGCATGCACAAATCAAGAGGGCTTTATGCAAGGTTGTAATGGGCTGAGGTGAAGGTATGGATGAAATTTGGAAAAGAAGGTTAAACACCCGAAAATCTACTAGAGCAAAAGTTAAAAGCTACACTAAGAAAAGAAAACAAAGATAATGAAAAGATAGAAATAAACACATATTTTTTTCTTTTTTCTTTTTCTCTTCTTCTTTTTTGATTTTTTTTATACAGTCAAAACATAGCAGAAAGGAATCAGATGGTCACCCCCTACACTTAAACTTTTTCCCGTCTCGGGCAAACCTCCATACTTAAACACAACATCACAGTGAAACCAATCCTCAGTAAATCTCCAGGGTGTGGAATTAATTGGTTTTTCACTTAGGCTTATAATATGGCTTAAGAAACAAAGGATATAAAGGCTCAAAGGGGCTCACCAAAGGATAATAATGTAAGGCATGGCTATCTAGCTAAAGTGGGTGAAAATAAAAAATAAAAAAAATGAATGCCTCAATCATATTCATGCATGTAAGTGAAAATTGCAGTCTCAAAAAGAACTGGAGCAAGTTTTAGAGAACAAAGATCAAGAGCAGAAACACACAAGAAAGAAAAATGGCCAGAAGATGTATGTCATGTATACAGGCTCAAAACCTCACAAGGGTCAAACCAATTTATACAATCAGCATCACAAAATCAATCAACAAGTCATATAATCCAAGAGTCAATAATTAGGCCTGATCAGAATAATCTATCAAAAGCAATATGTCCAAGTTCACTCCATGTATATCTCAACAATTATCAGAAAGAAAAGAAAAATCCACTTATTGACAATTAAAGTTGAAATTAAAAAAATCAAAGAAAAAGGAAAAGAAGACTCCCTATCCTCCTTAGGGAGGGTAAGTGGCATCAGTGAGCATGATTTATGCCTCCACAGGCTGCTGATGGGGTCCCTTATAAAAAGGCTTGAGGCAATGTCCATCCACATGTGAAGATCCTCTCAGTCTACTTATCACATCGCTCCTTATGATTAATTTTCTGCATAATTGAAACAAAAGGAGGAAGAGGGTAAAGAACGATAGAGAACAATGCAAACTCTCGGGCAACGGCGCCAAATTTGACATGCGTTGTCGAACCCATGCAAATTACCGAGATTTAGGTTTGTAGTGATAGGGCAACTCGGATCGTCTCCCAAAGAACTTGCTAGAAATCATAAACGCTCTTCTAAAATAGGTATAAAGGGGAAATGGGGTTTTGTTGATTTGAAATTTAAATAAAATAGATTTGAAATTTAAAAATAAAAATAGAGTTTTTAAAGAAAACTGATAACAATTGTTCAATTCCAAAATCTGACTGCCGAAGGGTTTCCTAACGTTTCCCTTAAATAACCCACATTCAGTGTGACACCCTCCCTTGTATGCATCCAAGGGAAGAGTCTGCTAAAACTGATTAGAGAAACGTTGATGTGTAAAATTCTTGTATTTCTAAATTTTTTTTTGATGTTACCGGTTAAAATCTTGCTTGGAAATCTGATTTCACAAAATAAAAGCAGCAAGTAAATTTTTGGAAAGGCTTTCGCTGCGCAACTCTGATTTTTCTTGAAAAATAGCCTGTCTTGCAAAAATCATGTAAATTCGAAATCAACAGCTTAAAAAAAATATTCTTTGATATATAGAAACTAGACATCTGGGGCTTCGCGTACATATAAATTATAAGCGAATCGGAGGTGCATAGCCCCACGAAACAGAACTCGCAAGGTACTTGAAAATTCATTGTATTTTTCCAAAAACCTCCTGACTTGTAAATATCATAATAAATCAGAATTTGAGAATTTCATTGTAAAGTTTATATAATCTGAAAGTACACAACTAGGGCTTTATGTACATATGAATTTTACCTCATTCGGAGGTCTGTAGTCCCAGAACGACAACTCGCAAATTGCTCGCAAAAACAGTTCAAAAATCCAAATTTAAATACAACAGCAATTCTTTTCGCAAACTAATTACCAGAATGATAAACATCATGCTACACTTCTTTTCAAAACAGAATATACATCATGGTATGCCATTCTTTAAGAAACTACATCAAGGCCAAATATTCAGAGTACACTCAACAGAGACAGCGAGCAAACATCAAGGTTGTCAACAACATAACTTAACAGAATTGTCATGTAATCATGTCATCAAACACTTCCTCAAATGCTTCTAAGTCCTCCTGCAATTTATAAAAATTGAGCCCCCGAAGGGGTGAGAAAGTCCCAGTAGTGTGGCAATAAAACCAGTAAAGCAACAATATTAGACTAGGCACAAAATTCCAAAACAGTCGCATCAACATTTAATTTTCCGTACAGATGCTACATATAATCATAGTGCGTATATAATGCCAAAGTACTAGTCATATTGCGTATATAACGCCAAAATACTAATCAAGATGCGTATATAACGCCAAAGGTGTACGTTCATAGCACTGCAGTGCACGTACTAACAAGCACAGTGGAGATCCCATAGTGGCTCCTCAAGAGGGTTCCAACTGCGACCTATGCGGACTGAAGCCAAGTGTCCCATACCCTGGTACCGGAGGGATGCCTATATGATGCGTGCTCAGACGTATGCTTATTTTTATTATATACTTCAGCTTCCAGAATGAATGCATAATGTTGTATGCTATGACATGATTGACACACACATAAACCGAACAGATGCAACATGAGGTGCATATGCATGACTAGATCATAATCATATATCATATATCTCTTGTATATTTAATACCAAGCTGCCGAATAACAAATACTTCAATAGGCAGAATTTTCCATCATGACAAGTCCAAGGGCAGATTTCATATAACATATAACAGAATACGAATCATAAGGCACATGTGAGCATCAGTTCAAAATTTCATACACTAGCTAATAGTCACAGTAGGTCTCACCACCAAACACATACCTCGAGTCTTTAACCCTTTTTAATCAAAACATCAACAAGCAGTCCCCTCTTTTAAAGGTTAGCACACCTGAGCAATAGGTACCAAAAATCAAAATCCACATCCATTGTTTCAATAAAATACATGTACTCCCAGCTCCCCATTCTAGGTTTCTAGTCGATTTACCATATTTCCATTACTAACTTAATCACCAACTAGGTTGTTTTAAATTTTTTCTGACTTAATATTAATTTTACCAAACGTTAGTAATTTACAGAATTTAGATTTCTAACACATGCCACACGGTTTTGGCATTAACCAGATTCCACAAGTAGTCATTTACATGGCAATACCTACAAGGTTTGGAGTGTACTAAAGATGCATATAGCATGCTGCCAACAAGGTTAAACACATACGGAACTTGATTCAAGTAGTATTTCACGATTTTTACCCAACTTTAATTTTCCTAACACAGAATTTATTTCCAGACTTTAAATTAATTTTTCCATACTTTCAACTCCCATGATTTCAATCGACTTGTCATGCTTCAAGTGTTAATTAATTTCTGCCTTAGATTCAGCTTTCCTAATTGTTAACCAATGACACAATTAAAAGTCTCCTACACATATAGATTCAGTCTTCCTCATCACAAGGTGCTTATGATTTATTTTTAACAAGACTCTAATAATGTCATTTAGTCCCTGCTAATTAAATTATACATGCTGTCTATACAAGTTTAAAACATGCACAACTAGATTATAATTCTGGTCCATAAGACATACTTAAAGCATGATAAAAACTCTCTTCCAATTGTAAAGTGGTTCCTTAAACATGTAGGCAGGAAATCCATGATTGTCCGAAATGGTAGAAGCAAGGAGGGATATTGTGCAAAGGAAAAATGCCTCTTCATGGTACACAAGTGGTGACCGAACACGAGAAAAGAAGAATGACAAGGGAATACATCTTCCCTTCTATTGGGATACTCGGGTGTCCAAGACTTCAAAGGTGAAGTTTTTCATTTCCTAACTATTGTTTCTCACTTCCAAGGAATTTGGCCAAAGATCATATAACCCATTGACTTCTGGTTCTTCTCAATATTATTATAATCAAAACAGGACACATAAGGTGGGCTGAGTAGTTTCTCCTATCCTTAGATTTCTTCATAAGCCCATCAATTATAAATGTTACAATGGATCCTAGTGCTCATTGTTAAGTTTTACAAAACAGAATCTAGTTCAATTCAGAACATGAATCCCCAATCCAAAACAGAACCATAGTAAGAAATGACAAAATATCCACTTTTCCTTTAACAAGACCTACCTTCTAAGCTTGAGCATGAGTTAATAAATCTATTTGTATGCTGCCTATATGAATAAAATATACATGCAAGGCAGTACCCTTGTCTTTCTAACAAAAGGCAGTCCAACAATTTAAGTGGCTATGTCCAAGTTCACACAAATTCAGATTTGATTCACATTCATCAACTCCTAGAGCGGTTCAAAGGGAAGAATTAAGACCAGAGAAACTACTAAAATAAATCATTCTCTTAATTAACATGATAGGATCGAATGGCAGGAAGAAGGGTAGGAATTTCAAGAACTATTTTTCCTAAACTGCACATGCAAATCGAACAGTGAGATGGAGAGAAGCTTGGGTTCAAGTTTTACCTTCTTTCAAGCCTCCAATAGTTAGTTATACGGGTGGAGGACATCAACCTCACTCTCCAATCAAAACCAGCTGCATGCAAAGGGGTGGAGAGACTCACTCAAGGCAAAGCCACGTTCAAGAAATGGAAAAACTAAATCAGAAATCAGTCTAAGTGAGGAGAAACAAAAATGTCACGAAAACTTAATCTCACCTCCTCACAACTGCTCCTCGGCCGAACAAGGAGAAGAAGGGAATGAGTGTGCAAGGAGCTTTTGTTGTCCTTCTGTGCATACACGGTCTTGAGGAAGGATGAACGGAAGAAACTTCGAAATCATGCTTTAGGTTCCCCCTTCCAAGTGCCATACGGTTTTGAGCAGAAAGATGTTGGGTTTGGTCAAAGAGTGGAAGTAATAAGTACACAGCTTTGGGTTCCACAACCATTTCATGTGGGGATGATGATGCTGGCTTTAGTTCTTCCGTTAGAGGAAGAAGGAACGAAGAAGTGCAGATTTTGGTGTGGTGATGCTTCCCTTGGCCCACGACTTTGAGAGGAGGGATAAGAGAAAACATAGCTGATTACCAATCAGCACCCACGACCAGCAAGAAAATTAGGTTGTTTCTTGCCTCTACTAGGCGTGTAGAAGGAGATAAGGGGATAAGGGTTCTAGCTTTATTTTCCACCAATAAAATTACATGCATTTTAATTTCACCAATCACTTCTTAGGCGTAGAAGGTAGCCATATGGCTTACTTGTTTTAGTACAAAAGATAAGTGCATGAGTTGCTCTCTCTCTTCACTAGGTGTATGGAATTGTGGAGTAAGGATAAATAGAAATTGCCATGTGGCCACTTCTTGGCCAATTGATGACAAGTATGCAGATTTTGAGAGAGATAGACTAATGGGTCAAGGGTGGAGAGATTTGGGCTGGACTTGATTTCTATTCCAAGACAAATGGGCCAGCGCCCCTCCAAGGAAAGAGTCCAACAAGGAAGGTCCAAAAGGCTCACTTATTTCATATACAACCTACTACTTGATATCTCCCATACCCTCTATGTTTTAACTAAGGCTTTTGTACATCGTATTCAATTTAATCAAGGCTTTTATTCGTCATAATAAAATCAATCACCTACTTTCTACTAGGATTTAAGTTAAGAAAATATACAAAGGTATTCCTAATAATTTCTATTAGGATAATTTTCCTAATTAAATTAATTCCACTCTAAACCTAATTTAATTCGAGTTTCAAGCACGCTACGCACCCCTAATTGCAAGTTATGTAACTTCCTAATTTTTGCGGGATGTTACATTCAGAACCGGTTAGGGTTTCACCACTTCAGATTCTAATCTGATTTACAAGTCCAAACGTCAAAATAAGATTCCAGCAAAAACTCGTCATCTTGGGCTCAGGTTTCGACAAACTTTCCATCCGAATAGGGCTTCAGTAGCTGAAATAGCGATTGTAGCCCTTTCTGTTAGCTGAAAAAAAACAGGAATAAAGTTAATCAGACATCTGTAGAGTGAGATATGGCCTAAATACGAAAGTAGTGTAAATCTGGAAAATTATGACGAAAATCAATTAAACCCAATTAAAATCTAGAATTCCGATTTGATCCAAAAGACCTTTATTTAATTCAAATAAATCATAAAAATACCAACCAAGAGTAATAAATAAGTGTAACAAAATATGTGTTGTCAGTAACATGTGTAGAGTCATGGTACTTCCTAGGAGGAACCGAGAGACAAATGAGGGTCAGCTTGACCCGATCCTGACTGCATTAGTTGAGATGCAGGCGGCTAGACAAGCCAACCAGGAGGCCGCTAGAGTGGCAAGTCAGGCAATGATGGACGCAGTAAGAGAGGCGAACAGAAAAGAAACCGAAGACGTGCTTGAGGCGAACCGGTTGGCGAACATGACCTGGATGAGGGACATGTTGGAAGAGATGAGGGCTGGTCGCAATGAGAGCCAGTTTCTTGGTAGGGTAGGGCCTGTTGCCTACCGGCTTGCCTTGCCTCCGAACTTGGCCAACATCCATGACGTATTTCACGTGTCACAACTTCGAAGATACATAGCAGATCCTTCGCATGTGGTGCAACCGGATGATGTGAAAGTTCGGGAGAACTTAAAGATTCCCGTAGTACCACTTAAGATACTTGATCGTGGTGAGAAGAAACTGAGAAGCAAGATCATTCCCATGGTCAAGGTGCAATAGGAAGGAAGAACTCAAGAGGAGTGTACTTGGGTGCGGGAGGAGGAGCTTCTCCGGCAATACCCCAAGTTTAGGGACAGGTATGTCTCTAATTTTGCAGACACAATTCTTAAAAGGTGGGGTTAATGTAAGAACCTGCACCGTTAAATTAGGAATTTAAATAAATTAATTACGAGTTTAAGAAATAATTCCATAATTGACCTTGAATAAATATGGTAAGATTTAAATAATTATTATAAGGGCTTAATAACGCTGAAAGTCGCTTTTCTGACGAAAAGTGCAGATACCGGTTCTGTTTCACGGTATAAATGCGTAGCGATGAAGTATCCCAAAAACTATAATAAGTACATGAATATTCCTAGAAAAATACCTAGGTTGAGTATATCAAGTTTCGAGTCGTAATAATGAGGGTTGATGTGAGAACTAATATCGGCTACGTATAAACGCGTACCTGCAAAGTACTGCAAAAATTATAATAAAAATATGATAAATCCTAGAAAAATGGCTAGGTTAAGAATCTGAAGTTTGAAGTTAAAATCATTAGTGTAACACCCCGTGTTAACCCGGTTTGTTAACATGTCATCGTATTAAGCCACGCTTAATTAAAAATGTGGAATATTCTTTTTATTTTCAATTATGACGTCATTATCCTTACCAAGTTGAATTACTTAATTCATTTCCAAAACATCGCCTGTATGAATATTGCAAAAGACAACTAACTGAAATACCTCATTAATTGATATCATAAATATGTCTCTAGTCACGGAACTACAACACGTAGACCAGACAACCTGATAGTTTATACAACACAGATAAACTTAAACAAGACGGAAATCAAAGTGGCATGGACAAACCCCATGCTCACCAAATAAGGCACAAGCCCAACAGCAGTCTCAACTCAAAAATCATAAATAACAGAAACATAAACAACAACCAAGTCCACAACATGTCAGCATACAACATAATAATGGGATAACAACATAATCTAACTCAGCTCCGGCCTCCTGCCGCTCGAGGTCTCAACCCCCGAGTTACCTGAACCTGAAATAAGCGTCCCCAAACGTGGGGTGAGATCTCTAAACAAGAAATCTCAGTAAGACAAGGGGTTCTCAAGGATCTTCCACCCAAGCTCACTTACATGTGCAATATAAGTTCAAAAGCAGTTTACACAATATATATAAGTTCCAAAGTCAGTGTAATGCATAGTTGACCATGTCATGAGTGTCAATATATTCTACTGGCCAGAGAAATGCAGGAATAAATCTATTACCCACACAGTACGCGCCCAGCCGTACTTACCCTTAGGATCACATCCCATCGGGTGAACACCACATACATATCATAAGCATTTTCACTTAACAGCTCAAAAGCATTTCAAATATCAAAGCATGTAACACAGCATGCATGTAACCATACCCCCATGGGACATGGTGGAACCAACAATGGCTAAACCGAGGACACGAAAGCTTACCTTGTAAGCTAGCTATCCAAACCAAGAGTCCACACAAGCTCAAAGCCAAAACACAGCAGAATCACAATTTGTTTCAGATCAACAATATATCAATAATCATGCTTAACAAGCATAAGACACAAAGACAACGCCTTTCCTTTTACGTTTCATGTCTTTAGGCTTCTCACCAAGCCACAAGCCCTTAATCACTTAGATTCTGACTTAGTAAATTATTAAAGAAGTTCATCTTCCTCAAACTAGGGTCCACAATGTTAGTATTTGGGTGTCCTAGAGACAATCTTATGATTAAATAAGGACAGAGATGTAGACCTTTTTAATATTGTTGCAAATAAATAAAAGCACTCTTTATCTTGTTTCATAATTATGTCTCGATATTAATATTAATATATTATGAATAACTTGATAAACCCCGTGGAATAAAATAGGTATCTCTTGAGTATCTGTGATGAGATCACAATCATGAGGATTCAAGAATACCGGATGTTCATTCCTAATTTTATGTTCCTAGTCTAGAGATACTGAGAATGGGGTCAGTAATTAGCACGACTTATCTATTTGTATATGGATACAAGGTATAGACCTCATGTGCTACAGATATGGAGATGTCTTAGCTAAAGTCGTGGGTGGACCTATAAAGGTATAGCTCGCACTGAACGGACCCACAAAGAGACTCTATGAGGAACTCTCACAGAGAGTATCATTAGAGTAGTCTCTTTATATTTGGGTATGTCTTTCCTAAGACCAGAAGTTATTACCTAGACTGTGTTCTAGAAGGCATGCTTTGATTGTGCACCTCGTCTGCCTGAAACATGGAGACTCATAGGTATATTGTTGGGCTTGTCCTGAAAGAACACAGGGCTAGGGTGATAAGCTGAAGGAATTCATCAAATCTCTGTGAGAAATTAGGTTATCCTTAAACCGGAGAAATCAGGATGACATTTACAGTGACTCGGGAATCTATGCATAGTAAAAGAGATCATAAGATGATCCGCCTTTAGAGTCAGTAAATTGAAGACTCCTTATTTCATATAAAGCTAACCCTAAACCGCAGGGGTTGATACGCTTCCTTACCCTAGGTTTTATGGGAAGGTAACCGAGATGAAAGGAAATATGTACGGCAACCAAATATGTTTAATAAGATGATCAAATCATTAATCTAACTAGTTCTGGGGCAACAAAGCATTGCTAGTGCTCTGTGTTGTCATTAGATGGGTTGTGGGCTTATTGGGCCCAAGCCCATTTATGTCAGTGGCTAAGTTAGACCTAATGGGTCACACACAAATACCTAATTGTCTAGATGCTCTAGCATTAAAGGTATTGGGCCTAATAATAGTTATTAGCCCAAGAAGTTGTTTGAAACTCCACCTAAAGGGGTGGAGGGCGCATGGTTCATTGTAATGGGCTTGGATAGTCCAAGACATTACTAATTAATTTAATTAGTTAAATTAATTATCAAACATTTAAATTTTGAATTTTGGAATTCGAAATTTGAATTTTGAAATTTTGAAATTTTGAATTTGAATTTCGAAATTCGAATTTTGAATTTGAAATTTGAATTTTGAAATTTGGATTTTGAATTCGAATTTTGAAATTTGAATTTTGAAATTTAAAAATTTGAATTTTGAATTTGAATGTTTGAACATTTGAATTTGAATATTTGAATGTTTGAATTCAAACATTTGAATTTGAATTTGAATTGCCTATGAAAGGTTGTTTCATAACAAAAGGATAAGATGAGATCTTGTTGGAACAAATCACTAGTATCATGAGAGAATCTTTTGGACAAGATCCAAGGCCATATATGGCGCTAATTTGGGTTGTTGGTGAGCAAGATTTGCTCATCAAAATCAGCTCCAGAAGATTCAGTCAGTTGGGAGAAAATCTGAGTGAGTTGATTCAAATTTGAATGCAACTACTCAGATGTATGTGGTCACCTTTTTGGGCTATATGGGGCGCACCATATAGCTGATCTTATGAAGATTTCTGATCAGAATTTTGAATAGGTTTTGAACCAATTCTCAAAATAATATTCTAGGAGCCTGTTAGCAATTTTTGAAATAAAACAGCTCCACTTCTCTCTCTCCTATCTAGCGCCTAATGATCAGATTTTTAGGAGAAAAATCTGATTGGTATTTTATTTTAAATACTCTCCTCTTATGTGCCTAAGTGTTCAGTTGTTCCTCCAAGGGGTTTTTTTTTCTGAAAAGCCTAGACTATTCTCTCTTCTCTCCTGCGCCACTTGTGAAGCTTTCACGTTGAGAGCTTCACTCTTTCAAACACTTTCACCTAGCCTCCATCTTCATACATAGAGCGCCTAGCAAGCCTCTTTGTGGTGATCATCTGGTGGCTTCACAAGAAGCAGTTCTTGCACCTAGACGAGTGGGTGGTGTGGATCAACGTTAGAGGGTCTGAACCCTTCAGACCTGCCTTGATCATCCGGTGATTTCACGAACAAGGTAACATCATGCTTTCCTAAAGCATGATCTTGATGTGCATGTATATTCCGCAAAGAAAAATTTTGTTTTTCCCTCTTGCATGCATCGGCCTTCAAGGCCATTTCGAACTTTCAAGTGGTATCAGAGCCCGGTTGCTTTACCATCGACGGGTGATGGTACCTTGTTTGTGATCATATTTTTCACGGTTAAAATCTCTTTAAAGGTTAAAGATTCAATTTTTTATGAATGGATTCTAATTTACAATACTTTAAACGGTTAAAGTTTTCGTTTTTATGAACATTTTATTTCGAATGCCATGTTCATGCATCCATTCATATTCATGGTTGTCTTTTTCTTTATAAAAGTTTTAAAAGGAAGCACCTTTTTGAAGGGTGGAGTTCGACCATGGAAGGTGTTTTGAACACCTTGATTGTTTTCTTATTTTTTCTCCATGAATTGTTTCATGAGCATGCAATTAAATTTTTCAAAAATTAATCTCATATACATGAGTATATGGTTCGGCCATTAAGTGTTGATGGCTATATGCATGATTTAATTTTGTGTTCTTTGAGAAAGAGGCAACAAAATTAGAATTATATTAATTGTTATATAATTCGGCCAATTGAAAAATTAAGAAAAGTTTTAAATTTTAAATATGTTTTGATAATTAATTGTTAAATATCAAGACATACGTGAAAAATATATATTACGTGATAATATTTTGTACTTGTGAGTTGTCTAACATTTCAGGTGCAAAAGAGGAAGGGGATGGTCATGGTGCTCGGAATTTGAAATTTCAAATTTAAATTAATGTGTAATTTTGGGCTCTTTTAAAAGAGATGTAATTTGAATTTCAAATTTTGTATTTTAAATTTTGTCCCTCCGAGATGTTTTGGAGCTTCTTTAATTGTAATTAGAGAAATTAGGCTAGTGGCGTATAGACGACAAGAAGCCGATGCTTGAGAAGCAAGATGGACAAAAGAGCGAGCACCATGACTATCTCAAAATAAAACTGTTTTATTTGCATGTATGTTATTATACGACTAGTATGCATGAGATAGAGTATCGCGATATGTATGCTTTATGGCTTATGACGTCTAGTATGCATGAGTTGGACTAAATTGCGTTTGTATGATTATTATGCAAGTCCAATTGCAACTAGTTTAAACCGTTAGATGTATGACATAGGTTACGACTAGCATGATAATATATTAATGCGTTTGATGAGACTTAATAAACCCTTAATAAAATGAACCTTTAAAAGGAATAAAATTATTAAGCGCATGATTACCTCCCACCACCAATATTACTCAAACCTCCTCTAAATAGTGGTGCTCTACAACCCAGTTGGGACCCACTGTTTCGTTGAGTAAGAGTAGTATTAGAAGTGTAAGACACTTGGGGTGCTGGTTAGTGCTTAACTGAGACATAAGCTGCAGGCCCAGCCGGGCTTATGTGCTTAGGGTAATAGTGCTAGGTTGGTTGCATGAGATGCACCACTAAGTGACAAGGAGTTGTCAACCTAATGTTAAGAAAGGGTATGAGATACCATTGATAAAGATCAATCCATTATTTAAATTAATCTTGCGGTCTCAGACGGGGGTTAAAATAAATAATCGCATTCTTAATCCCACTAAGGTAAATTCTAAAAGTAGAATAACCCTAAGTCAAAAGGAAGGGTCATTGACTTAGATAAAATAGTGGGAGGGGCAAAATTAATAAAAGTCTTTAATAATTTGTTTTTACTACATGACCAAATATTAATTAATTTTTATCTTTACATTTTTCAGTTAATTAGTATGACTAATACACTGTCACTGCGCTCCATACTTGATACGAACAAGCTGACCGGTCCAAATTTTATGGACTGGTATCGGAACCTAAGAATTGTTCTAAGGGCCGAAAAAATTGCTTACGTCCTAGATGCTGAATTACCCGTAGCTCCTAGGGAAGGGGAAGATGGGTTCGCGGAATTTGATTTCGAGGCCCACAAACAGCACATGGATGACAATGTGTTGGCTGTCTGCATCATGTTGGCATCCATGTCGCCTGAACTGCAAAAGCAGCATGAGCATATGGATGCTCCCTCTATTGTCTTACATCTCAAGGAGTTGTATGACATTAAAGGCAGGCATGAGAGGTATGAGGCCTCAAGAGAATTGTTCTCTTGCAGGATGTCTGAGAGCATGTCTGTTGGCAGTCATGTTCTTAAGATGATCGGTCTGATTGAGAAGCTAGGAAATCTAGGCTTTATCATGGATGCCGAACTAAGTAATGACTTAGTGCTCACCTCACTTCCACCTTCCTTTAGTCAATTCATCATGAATTACCACATGCATGGGATGCAAGTGAGCTTGCCTGAGTTGTTAAGTATGTTAACAACTGCTGAAGTGTCTATCAAGAAGGATAAGACACAAGCTCTTCTGATTGGTGGGCCTAGCAAGGCCAAGGGTAAGGGTAAGGGGCCTGCTAAAGGTGACTCCCTTAAGCCCAAAGGAAAATCCAAGAAGAAGAAGGGCAACAAGAAGGGTAAGAAAGCATCCAAGGACAAAGGCGATGCTGAGTGCTTCCATTGTGGCAAGAAAGGCCATTGGAAGAGGAACTGTCCAGACTACCTGAAGAGTGTGAAGGACAAGAAGCATGGTGATGCTTCTACCTCAGGTATTTTCATGATTGAGATAAATTATTCATGTGCTAATCCTACTTCATGGGTATTGGATACCGGTTGTGGTTCTCACATCTGCAATATGTTGCAGGCACTTAGGAGCCCCAGGAGATTGGAGAGGAACGAGGTGGACCTCCGCGTTGGAAATGGAGCAAGAGTTGCTGCTCATTCTATTGGAGAAGCCGACCTCATTTTGCCTACGGGCCTTATTTTGCATTTGAATAAATGTCTTTATGTTCCAAGTATTTCTAGAAACATTATTTCAATTTCTTGTTTGGAACAAGATGGTTTTATTTTCAGTATTAAGAATGGTACATTTTCTATCATTATGAATGATATTGTTTATGGTACTGCTACCTTAATAAATGGATTGTATGTTCTGGAAATGGGAACTGAAGTGCTCAAAATAGATGTGAAACGACCTAGGATGGATAATCAATCATATCTTTGGCACTGTAGACTAGGGCACATAAATGAAACAAGATTGTCTAGGATGCATGCAAATGGATACCTAGATTCCTTGGATTTGGAATCCTATGGACAATGTGAATCTTGTCTAGCTGGGAAAATGACTCGTCACACGCCCAAAGGGCTTGAGAGTCATAGGGCTAGTGAGTTATTAGAACTCATTCACTCTGATGTATGTGGCCCAATGTCTATTGAGGCTAGAGGAGGATACTCCTATTTCATTACCTTTACGGATGACAAATCAAGATTTGGGTATGTGTACCTGATGAGATATAAATCCGAAGCTTTTGAAAAGTTCAAAGAGTTTAGGAGTGAAGTAGAGAAACAGCGTGGCAAGATAATTAAGACATTACGATCAGATCGTGGTGGTGAATATTTGAGCCATGAATTTCAGGATTATCTGAGAGAGAATGGAATTCTCTCGCAGTTTACTGCTCCTTACACACCACACCAAAATGGTGTCTCCGAAAGGAGAAACAGGACCTTGTTAGACATGGTAAGGTCTATGATGAGTGAGACTCAACTTCCAAAATCGTTTTGGGGATATGCCTTAGACACAGCGGCATACCTTCTAAATAGGGTACCGTCTAAATCTGTTCAGACCACACCATATGAGATATGGAATGGTAAGAGACCCAACCTGAGTTATCTCAGGGTTTGGGGATCGCCTGCTTATGTCAAGACATTGGCATCAGACAAGCTTAGTGCTAAGAGTACTAAATGTCTTTTTGTGGGGTATCCTAAAGGTACTAAAGGATACTACTTTTACTCTATGGATGAACACAAAGTGTTTGTATCCAAGAATGCTGAGTTCCTTGAGAAGGATTTGATCTCTCAAGGAGCCAGTGGGAGTAAGATTGATCTTGAAGAAGTTCAAGAACCACGTGAACAGATTGAGGAACCCAAGTCTGCTCAGCAGGCGACGTTCTCCGATGGAGAAGTAAACACACAACTCCGTAGGTCTACGAGGGTCATCCATCCACCTGAGAGGTATGGATTTGTGATTGAGAATCAGCAAACCGTCGAGGATGATGAACCAAGTAACTACGAAGAGGCAGTCAAGGATGTTGACTCTTCTAGATGGCTTGAAGCCATGGAATCTGAAATGGATTCGATGTATCAAAACAAGGTATGGACCTTGGTTCCAAAACTGCAAGGAATAGTTCCTATTGGTAACAAATGGGTCTTTAAAAGAAAGACTGATGCAGATGGCAACGTTCAGACCTACAAAGCTAGGTTGGTTGCGAAAGGGTAT